>NC_090902.1:7003573-7303573 GCF_040956055.1 Brachionichthys hirsutus
TTCAGATGGAGGCCTTCACTTTTCACTAAAAAAATCCCCAAATGTTTCCCTCCGTGTCCGTCTTTCCTCCTGCAGTCCGTTGCTTCCTGTTTCTGGGCTTTGTGGTTTGGTGACTTTTCTACCCATGAGCAACTAGAGCTCGACCTCTGACCTTGGCGTGATCCCTCACCTCTACTACCAAGCCACGCCCCCCCCGCAGGTGAGGTGTGTACTTGTGCTTTGGTTTTCTCTGAACGAGACTTCAGAGTGTGCATGCTTGCATGTTTTTGATCGACGAGGCGCTGTTCTTTAGACGTCTCGTGGTTCTTTTGACGGAAACTGTCGATTTATCAGACGTGGAGTCAAACTCTACGCGCTGCAGGTATATCGACGGCGTTTTTAAATGTGTTTCCTGCTGCGGCGTGTGTGAGGATATGCAAAGTTTGACGGCCTGGCCCACTTCCTGCACGGTGTCGTGTGATCGCGTCCCGGTCCGAGCGCCTCGGCGCCGCCGTGGAATGTCTCCGGCCGGTCACTGTGGATGTGTGTAACCCCTTCCCCCCCCCCCCCGGGACGGTCTAGTGTGTTATGGAGCAGTGTGAGAGTGCAGCGGCTCTGCTGGAGTCTGTCAGGGAGCAGGAGGTGCAGTTTGAGCAGCTGACCCGGGCGCTGGAGGAGGAGAGGAGGAGAGTTGGCCTCCCCGCCACCAGCCCCTCAGCCCTGGGTCGCCCCCTCCCTCACACGCAGGTAACTCCTCCTCCCGTCGAACCCAAACGCGTCCGTCCGGTCTCTGGCTTGCATTCATGGCTCCTGCTGCGTCCGATCTTTGGATCGTCGCTCTCCATCCATTGTGGATTGTCTTTTCACTGAGCTCCGTGCATCCATCATTCATCCCCCTCGCCCTCCTCTTCCTCGCCAGTGCTCGGCTGACGTGCGTGTGCGTGTGTGTGTGTGTGTGTGTGTGCGCGCGTGTGGTCAATTTACCCGTCCTTTCTCTGTCGTCTCGGAGCGTGGCGGTGGCGGTTAGTAAGTGTGCAGCACGCGTGTGGTTGCACCGCTCGCTCTCACCTCCGGAGCGGCAGCAGTGTGCACGTTCACGTTGATTGCTTTCTTGCAAGCATCCGGTCTAACTCCATGCCTTCCTCGCGGCTTGTTCATACTTGCGTCGCCATGAAAAGCGCCATCGCCATCGCCATCACGCTTTCTGTCGATCCTTCCTGTCCATGTCCCCCATAAATATTTAGTTTGTTCCGTTATTCTGGAATAATAATAATATTAGAGTGTTTGTCCTGAGGAGGAACTGGATTTAGATTACCAGTAATGATAACGGGCAGCCGTTAAACTCTAATGAGGCCTCGGCCTGCACAAACGGTTAGCATGCCTGTTAGCCACCATCACACACACACCCGGCATGCCTTTGTGTCGCTCGCCTGAGACGCACGGAGACGCACGGAGACGCACGGAGACGCACACGGAGACACGCACACGCGTGGAATCTCGGTTATTTTCCTGTGTTGCGGCATGTCCTCTCGTGAAACGCTGTCCTGTCATCCGGTCCGTTCGCTTCGCTTAAGATGGAAGATGCGCTTCAGTAATTGAACAAAGACTCTGAGCGTCTAGTGTGGTTCATTCCTAAATGCTAAATGACGTTAAACATTTAACAAATGTGTTTAAAGCCGGACGTTTTGGCTGCTCCGAGCGGCGAAGCGGTAGAACCTCGTCCGTTCTCGTCGCCGTGTTGAAACCTCCCCGAGGAGAAAACGTCTTCTCAAATCCGCTTGGACTTTTAAGGGCTTGCTGACATAGATTAGATCTCTCTCTCTCTCTCTTTTTTTTTTTTTATCGTCTCTTCGAGTCCTTGGGAATGACATTAGATTCATTTTTCGGCTACTTTAGATTCCACGAATGCTGACGCACGAGTTTTATTCTTCCGCAAGTGATCGGAAAGATAAGGGACCGTTTCACAATGTTCCCGCTTCTCCATCACTCCAGCGCAGTCGGGGTATTTCATTATGATCCCAGTAAACAAACCCTGCCTCCTTGTGGACACGCTGATATAAATGAAGTATGCGTCAGTGTTTTTTTTCATGTGGTGAATAGAATAATTACTTCTTCACAGTTCTGCTGAACCCCCCCCCCCCCCCCTCTTAAACCTCGATGGGGCAGAAGTCGTGATCAGACGCTGGGATTCGGCACCCTGCTGTGTCTGATACCTTTTTAATATTTCATAAAGGTCCTAACGTTCTGTGAGGCTGTCCGATGACGGTTCTGGATTACGCAACCCGAGTAGAGCAGGAAGTCGACAGGGGAAGCGTGCTTCGGACCGCACCGTGACATTTTAGAACCCGGCAGTATACGTTACGTTTTACACGGTTGTGTCTTTCTCTTTCATCCCAGAATGGGTATTTAGGGGAGGCAGACATAGAGCGATTGAAGCTGACTGACTCGTACATAAACGGCACGCAGGTACGGGCTCGTCTGAAGATCAATGCCGACCGTTCGCTCGTGTTCACCTGTTGATTTTAAACGTCTCTCCACAGTACAGAATGGTGGACCCGGCGCACGGAGCTCTTGATGAGCGCTACTCCCCCGAGGACGACTCCCACGAGGTTCGCTCGGTGTTTTCTGAGGAAGGGCTGGCACGGCGGCCAGAGAACGGGGTAAAGGTCGGCCAGGAAACCGGTCCCCTCGGTGGGTTTGGGTCGGATTATTGATTATCGCTCTCTTCCTGTTCACCTTTTTTTTTTTTTTTTTTAGATGAACAAACCGGTCTCGCGCACGGTCCTGCCCTCTGACTCGATGTCCATCGATGGGGGCTTGTCCATGGGCGGCTACAGCGCCACAATGGACCGGCCTTACAGGCAGCCGGGAGTCGGCGACTACCCCACGGCGACGGTTCCCAGGAACTACCACTACGGGCCCGCCGGAGGGTACGACGACTACCGCGGAGCTCCGCCTCCAGAGGCGTACGCCAGCCTGAGCCGGGGCTTGCACATGGACGAGCGCTACAGGTACGACCGAGCGCCGTCGAGGTTTTAGTTCCGGCTTGCCTTGTATCCTTTACTAGAAGGCACAAAACAAGATCTTTAATATCGTTTGAGAAACAACAAAGTTCTGCAATAACTTTTTTCCCACTTTCCTTCAGACCTTAGACGAGACGGTTTTAGTCGTGTGGGACTGGTTCTAGTCAAAACTGCATCGCTGTGCAAATGAAATGTAGTAGTAACGGGTGGGAGGCTCATAGCTCCGTCGCTGAGCTGTGAGGTTTGCCAGCTGTGATTGGCTCGCATCCCTTTACCGAGTTGGAAGGAGGACTTCTTCATAGATTCAGTTTTTCCCCCAAAGAATGTATTTGGGTACCGGTACAAGAAAAAAAATACAATCAAGTTCCCTTTCATTCGGTAGAATGATCTCCCGCTAACTCCTCGCGTTGTCTGCCCAGGCCGGTCGACGGCTACCGGACCCTGGACTCGGGCTACCGGGCGCCGAGCCGTCAGCAGATGGACCCGTACGCAGCGCAGCCCCAGGTGAGCCGGGGCATGAGGGCTCTGGGCTCGGCCTTGGAGATGCGCTACGGCCAAGGACACTTTGGACTGGAGGACGACCAGCGCAGCGTGGGGTATGACGACTACGGCATGGGCCCCCCGCCCATCCACCCCGGAGGTTACGGTACGATGCCGCGCCTCGGGCCCGGCCTCGCCGTCGTGGACAGACGGCGACTCAGGTAAAAAGCGGCGCGGCGCGGCGCGTCGCTAACGCATCCCGGTGAGGATGGCGCTTACCTCGCCAAACGTTCTGTCCCTGCGTCCCGTAGGAGCTGTGAAGATACTTTAGACGCCGACATGGTGGCGCCGGACCCTTACGCCTGGGGCATTCCCATGACGATGGACAGGGGCAGCATGGCTTCACTGGACAGCACACTGAGGAAGGGTCCGCCCACTTCCTGGAGACAGCCCGAGCTGCCCGAGGTCATAGCCATGCTGAACTACCGTCTGGACGCCGTCAAGACCAACGCGGCCGCCTTCCTCCAGCATCTCACGTTTAAGAACGATAAGGTACGAACGCGTGTCCTTTAGCCTCTCGTCCCAAAGGCTTCTCCGGTTCTCATGAAGCAAATGATTATTATGGATCATAATCCTTGACGATGATCGTTTTCCCGTCCAGGTCAAGTCGGACGTGCGGCGCCTGAAGGGCATCCCCGCCTTGGTGTCGCTGCTGGACCACCCGGGCAAGGAGGTGCACCACTCGGCCTGCGGCGCGCTGAAGAACATTTCGTACGGCCGAGACCAAGACAACAAAATCGCCATCAAGAACTGCGACGGCGTGCCGGCGCTCGTCCGGTTGCTGAGAAAGACCCGCGATCAGGACCTCACCGACACCATCACGGGTCCGCCCTGCCTCACGGCGCCGGCGCCGTTCGTTCGCTCGTTCGGTCTGACCGCCGGCATCGAGAGTAAAAGCCTTTTGCTCCGTTACCCCCCAGGGACCCTGTGGAACCTCTCCTCCAACGACTCGGTGAAGATGGAGATCGTGGACCACGCCCTGCACGCTCTAGCGGACGAGGTGGTCGTTCCCCACTCCGGCTGGGAGCGAGGGATCAACGGCGGGGAGGAGAGTTGCAAGCCGCGCCACTTGGAGTGGGAGGCGGCCTTGACCAACACTGCAGGCTGCCTTAGGTGAGAGAGAGCGAGCGAGCGAGAGAGAGAGAATTATTTTGAGAAGGAAACGTACAATTATGTGCTTAACTTCTCCTCTCCGTCAGGAATGTGAGCTCAGAGCGCAGCGAGGCCCGGCGGAAGCTGAGGGAGTGCGCCGGATTGGTGGATTCCCTCATGTACATTGTCCAATCGCAAATCAATCGCAAAGACGTGGATAATAAGGTACCCGTCTCTCGAGTCGGGCGAGAGGTTTTATTTTTCCGGTTCTTAAGAATTCTCCGGACGTCCCGATTGGTTCTGATCCGCGTTTGGTTCGGCCCCCTTTCCCCGTCTCTTCCTGCAGCTGGTGGAGAACTGCGTCTGCCTGCTGAGGAACCTTTCCTACCAGGTCCACCGGGAGGTTCCCGGGAGCGAGCGCTACGTGGAGAGCGTTCCGCTCAACCAGGGGCCGGCCTCCTCCAACAAAGGGGGCTGCTTCGGCTCCCGAAAGGGTAAAGGTCAGTCCCGGAGCTCGCCGTCCTGTACGGAGAGGTGGACTCGCACCTGCAGTTCCGTCACTTCCCCGTGTGCCGGGGTCGTAACGGAACTGGTGACGTCATCGAGACGAGAAGTGAACGAGCTCTTTCAGAAGCTCTTTGAGAAGCTCTTGAAGCGTCGGTCAGAAATGCGTCCCGCTCTGACCGAACGCACGGAGACGCGTGGACGGGGACGGGGACGGGGACGGATGCTGGCGGCGTTGAGCTTGGTGACGGGAGCGACTTTTGCTGTTTTTCACACTCTGCCACTGTCTCCCTCCTCCTCTCCCTCCTCTTCCTCCTCTTTCTTCCCCCACTGTGTTTTAGATGAGTGGTTTTCCAAAGGTAAGCTTTTCTTCGTCTTCGGTGTCCTTGTGGACTTTTGACCGCTCTCATTCGCTCGTTAAAAACTAACAAAGAATAATTCCTCACTAGAAAACAAAAAAAAAGACCCGTTTTCACGTCCCGCTCACGAGCATGACCTCCAGATGTCCGGCCCGCCCGACCTGCATGTCCACGATGCCCGTCACACGCGTCGCATGCTGCGTAGCGATGGATCCGTGTTGAAGGGAGTCCCACATGTCCACCTTTATTCAACACAGATTGACCGTGAACTGGGTGGACGTTTCACATTTCGGATGTCCCGCTTGAGTCCCGGAGGTTACCAGAGATCACGGACCGTTCCGTCTCATCCGTCCTCCTCGCGATCCGCGTTCCGCTTCCTCGGCGTTTCATCTTTTCTTCATTTACTGTCTTGCTCGCAGGTCGGAAGGACGGAGACGATGGAATTGGAGACCAGGTTGACATTCCAAAGAGGACTACGCCTGCCAAAGGTGCCCGCCGTCTCCTCCGGTCGGTTTCCAGGGCGTCGGCCGCTGGAGTCCTCTGACTGTCTCTCCTGTTTAAATCCTGCTTTTTAGGCTACGAGCTCTTGTTCCAACCGGAGGTGGTTCGGGTTTACACGTCCCTCCTCAGAGAAAGCAAGAACCCGTCGGTGCTGGAGGCTGCTGCCGGCGCCGTCCAGAACCTGTGTGCCGGCAGATGGAGCGTTAGTGCCTCCGCTTAAACACCGGATCTCTGTTCGGAGTCAAATACGAGGGCGAGGCGATCTCAGCCGGAGTTAAATCCTCGCTTCTGTCCGTCTGTTGTTCAGTACGGCCGTTACATCCGGGCCACCGTGCGCCTGGAGAAAGGGCTTCCCATGATGGCGGAGCTGCTCGCCCACGGCAACGACCGCGTGGTCCGGGCGATGTCCGGCGCGCTGAGGAACCTCGCCATCGACGGACGCAACGGCGAACTTCTTGGTAAGCGTGTCGGGTTGAAGTAAACGTTGAGCTGAATCTCGTTCCGCGCACGTTTCTGGACTGGCTTTGCGTCGGCGCCGTTCCGAGCTCCTTGCCTCTCTGCCGTGCCCCCCCCCCCCACCCCCCAGGCTTGCACGCTGTGCCGCACCTTGTCGCCAACCTGCCCGGGGGCCAGAGCCAGTCTGGACGCGCTCTGTCCGAGGAGACGGTGGTGTCCGTCCTGAGCACGCTGGCCGAGGTGCTCGGCAACAGGCTGGAGGCGGCGAAGACCCTCCGCGCGTCGCAGGGCATCGAGAGGCTGGTGCTCATCAACAAGGACGGGTCAGTGCGTTCTGGACCGGAGCCCGGTGGTGTCATTTATGTCGCACTTAAAGGCCCCGTGGTGAACTCTGACTCGGTCTGTCCCGCAGCAAGCGCTCTGACCGTGAGGTGCGCGGCGCCGGGCAGGTGCTGCAGCTCATCTGGGCCCACAAGGAGCTGCGGCGACCTTTGGAGAAGGACGGCTGGAAGAAGAGCGACTTCTCCGTCAGCCTCAACCCGAGCAACGGCGCCGGCACACGGGCCAACGGCACCCACGAGGACAGCACCACGCCGCTGCTCGACAGAGGTGAGCGCGCAGGGCTGGAGGACTGGGCTGGAGGGGGGGGGGGGGCAGGGGGGGTTCGTTTTGAGTTAACGACTGTTCTTTTTCACTTTAGGAGAAAAGAGGGACATGATTCCACTGAATGATCTCGGCCCTGGTTAGTATGTCTCTCATCACTGATCATGGAAGCTGTGTCTGTCAGGATGGGATGTTATCACGTTTAACCCCCCCCGCCCCCCCCTCCCCCCCAACAGAGAATTACTCTACACTGGACCAGAGGGAGAGGAGACACACTCTGGATGAAACCACAGACACTTTAGCGGTACTTCATCGTCTCTCATGTCTTCTCTCACGCTGCTCACGTAACGACACTAACGCACCGTCTCCTGCACCGCTATGAGTAATACCTGTAGTACCTGTAGTACCTGTAGTACCTCTGTAATACCTGTAGTACATCTGTAATACCTCTGGCAGCCTTTTAACGTTCACAATTACTGCGGTGTGTCTTTTCTCACACTCTCCTCCTCTCCTCTCTCTTTTTCTTTGCTTGTCTCTCAGCGAGGGGTGTATGGGGGCAGAAAGGGCTCCTTGCCCCTGTTGGACTCATACGATGGTTAGCCCCCCCCCCCCCCCGTTCTCTCCTCTACCCTTCCTCTGCATGTTACAGCATGGTATGTTGAACTGACCTCTCGTCCTGCATGGACACCGCGATCTCCTTCTGTTAACTCCTAACCCTCGGTGAAGCTGGTTCTGTGTCTGACGGGGTTCTGCAACACCGGGCGAGTTCCACATGTTTCTTTTAGTGCCATCTTGTGGCTTCGATGGGTATTACAACAACCTGTTGGCCGGAGTGGCAGCAGATTCTTGGATTGGGTTTTGATGCCACCAATAAAGAGGGATTATTTTGTTCACACATTAATGTTAGACGCTACGATCAATCCACGTCTTCTCCAAAGCCGGTCGACGGGATTCTTTATCCTATCAAAGGAATGGCGACGCAGCAAAAGCTTATCTGAATAAAGAAATAAAACTTCCCCTTAAGCACCTGAGCGCATTTTAAACAAGCAATAACTCGGGTTAGCTGTTCTCCGGTTATCCTACACGACTCGCCTCAATGTTTCCTGTGGAAATGACCCACACTTAAAACCCGATATTAATGATTTTTCACTCCGTTCCTATAGAAAAATTGATAGTGTGCATCACCCAGGCCGGGCCGGGCCTACCCTACCACTGCTACTGAGGAGAGAAGAACCAGAACCAGACCCCCCCCTCCCCCCCTCGTCTCTCCTCTTCGCTCCTCTTCCATCAACGCACCGATGGAAGATGAAGGTCGACATCCAAAGAAAAGGCGAAACGTTCCACGCAGCACAAAGCGTTCAGATTCATTCAGATCCAACTGTAGCAACAGAAATGTATATTCATCTTTTTTGAAATTATAATTCTTCTGTTAAGGCAATCAACATCGTTGACAATCATTTTAATTCTGGTGTCCTGCTTGTTTTTGTTTTTTTTTGGTTTGATTTTTGCCTTTTTTTGTTGTCATGGTCGATATTTTGCTGCCAACGCCTGCGTTCTATTGACAAACGTGTTTGTAGACTTCTGTGTAGGGTATATGCTGTGTATTAAAAATGACGGCGTTACTTTTGGCTCGTTAATTTAACTGGTCCCTTTACTGGGATTGCTGGGGGGGGGGGTTGGAACGCACCAACAAGCCGACCTGTAGATTGAGAATGTTGTTCATATCGGACTTGTTTTCCTGTCTGGAGTAATTTTCTCTCGGTTGGGACGAGCACAAGTTTAGACCAGAAAGGGCAGGTGTGTGTGTATATTTGTCATACGGTAAACCTGTCGCTATACGAGTGCGTGTGTGTGTGTCGAAATGAATTTGGACCTTGGTGTGTGTGTGTGTGTGAGTGAGAGAGAGAGAGAGTGTGTGTGTGTGCGCACGCGGACCAGAATTGAGTTATTTAATCCGTTCCTAGCAGCGTGTTTTTACCTTGTGCTTCGACTCCAGTGACTAAACGGTAAAGATTTCATAGTTTCTATGTACAAATTGCCTCTTTGTGTTAACACTTTAATTTCAAACTTCCTCCTCCCTGTGAAGGAAGCGAGGACCTTTTTTATTTTTATTTTTTAGCTGCTACGTCTTGACTTCCTGCCTGTATTTATCCATTCAGAACACGGTAACGTTGGTGCTCCGATGTGGGGAGTAAGTGTTTCTACTTTAAATCTGACTTTATCATTTCCTCTTGGTGTCGGTTTAATTAAACGCTCGCTTACGGGAAGCCTCCGTACGTGAGGAGTTAACGGGGGTCAACAAGCAAACTTTATTTAGAGGGCAAAAAGCACATTTTGAACATTTTTTACTTCATCTCGTAGGTTTGTATGTGGTGCGGTGGCGGGAGAGCGTTATGCAATTTAACTTTAAATCGCAGTTTTATCGCCAACTTGTTTTTAAGACGAGTGAGACCAATCGTCTTAGTTTTTATTTTTACTCTATGAACACATTTTTATTGTTGCCTATCCATGTAAATTCACGATGTACCATTCATACCTGCCTTGGCTCTGAAAAGTTCTTCTTTTTTTTCCAGTAAAGTATGTAACTGGTAGTACTGTTGTTTTTATAAATAAAGATCTTTTCCTAGACGACACTTGAAATTGTGATTAATGTCTCGATGACGACGTGAAGAAGAAGAACTGCCGTTTGATCAAATCATGATTGTATCAAGGTCTGTCTGGTCTGAAAATGAAACCGGCATGATGTGAGACATTCATGCTCTGGCGTTCGTCTCGGGCTGCTGCTTCACGTTTGATGTCTTTGGAGACTTTAAAACTCTTCAAACACTCCGACCAGATCAAGACTTCATGTCTGGATTAAACCCTGCTAACCTTAAAACAAGACGACACGACAAAAGTCAAGTGTTGACGTTCTCAGCTTTGTCTCTGGTTACACACGCTGACAGAAGAGCTGTGTGTGTGGGGGGGGGGGGGGATTGCACGGGGATGTGAAAATGTCTTGCCGCTTCAGGAATGCAGCAGGATGTGAAATGCATCCTGCAGACAGGGAGACTCAGCTGCTGCCATCATGAGGGCTGTGACCAGTTGGACATTACGTCATGACGCGCCTGTCCTGTTCAAAGTCGCGTCCCACAAGGGACAATGGAGTTGTGTTCTTGACTCAGGGGCTTTAGAAATGCTGTAGGCCCTACATGTGAACCCCCTACAGTGTAGGGCTTCACATTTGACAATGAAAGCCTTTCTGCATCTTAGGGGTCGCTACAACACAAAACCTCAACAAGTCACTTTGTTGTTATTCTGCTGATTTCTTGGTTGGTCGATTATGCGATGAGTGAAATCAGAGAAAGTATTTTTTCTCCTGCAGGAGGTTCCACCTTTATACACGTGTCTCCTTTCATTTTACTCTTTGTGCTTTTATGGATTTCTCTTTCACAGTTTACCAATGAGTCTTGTTTGAAATGGGGATCAGTGGACCTTCAAACTGGTCCTCTTTGTCCAGGAAGAGGTGCCCCCCCCATTCGTTACTGAAAAGCATCGTCACAGTGACGAGAGAGAGAGAGAGAAGCGACATGTTTGGAAATATCATTTAAAGAATTGAGAAATGACGTCATAAATGAAATAGGAATTGGGTGGAGTTACATTCGGGAAATCGAGGCCTTAACTCCAGCCCTGTATGCATGTAGAACTGAGTGACAAGTGTGTGTGTGTGTGTGTGTGTGTGTGTGTGTGTGAGTGTGCTCGTCTGGAGTTAGTCACCGCGTTTGCCTAATGTTTCTAACCTGTGCAAGTGGCACGGACACCATTCCTTAAATATGAGACGTCCGAGCAGCAGCAGATTCTCCCTCCCACTTTTCCCTGTCATTCGGTGTCAGATCTATTTATGGCTGCCCCGCTTGATGTCCTCTCTACCGCTCTCCCTCCAGCTCATACAGAAGCAGCATTTCACTTCAGCAAACCCGAAGAAATGGGCCTGGAGCCTGTGTCCAGAGAGGAACGGCTGTTCGTGACAGGCTGAGGGCCACGCCACCGGGCCATGGAGACGCTTCTTCCGGAGGATCCCTGAAGCTGACCCGCAGAGGAAACGTAATCACCGATAGCTGAAACCAAGAAGAAACCGCTCAAGGACAGATCTTAAGTCATGGGTTCTCTTGGTGTCCCGGGTCTGTCCTCTTCAGACTCGGACGACGAGTCCCCTGAACGCACCGCGGCCCCGGACTCCTCTCGCCACACCACCCACACTGGGAGCGGACTCGGAGGCTTCGGCTATGGGTTCTGGGTCGCCTGGGACCACCTGAGGCCCTTCATCCCCTTCTTCCTGATCAGCTTCATGGTTGTGGCCCTTGTGTACCTGATGCAGGCCATCATCTTGGGGGGCCCCTATAAAGACCCGCTCTTCTTCGTGAAGTTCAACGAGCGCTGGCCTCGGCCCGCTCCGAACAGGGGAGGGTCGACCACGCCTGCCATGGCCCTGAGTCCGGGGCCTCCCCCGTCCCTCACGCAGGCCCTCGCTGATTTGCGCAGACGTGAACGCTGACTGAAGCGGAGGAGACTTTCTCTCCCCTGTGGATGTGAGCAAGAAGGAGTTCCAAACCGCACACTTTGAACATGAGTCATTTAACATGCTTTGTGTTATATGCCCTTTTTATGCCCTTTTATTTGTGAGGAATCAGGATGAGATTAATGATGGAAACTAACATAATGGATTTGTTTGTTGCGTTTCTTGTTGTGAAATATTGGTATTTATTTTAACCAGTATCTGCAGCATTTCTGTCAGCACTAGAATCCACTTTATGGCGCTGCACACCACGGCACCAATATTCAATATATCTGTTATTACATGAGCAATAACCATGCTTGGCTGTAATAACCGAACGTCTTCCTGGGTTCCTCGTAATTTATTTATTCCTTTGTAGATTCCAGGACACGGTCGTGGGTAACAATCGTGTAATTCATGAATCTTCTTATCTTATCTTCCTTGTAAGAAACAAAATCATAATTATTGGCGTGTTTTTATTTGCCTTTTGTTATATACAATCAATTTTGCACTTAAACAAACTAAAAACAAATATTTTCTTGTCTACAAGTCAGTGAAATTATTATTTTTTTAAAGCTGTTTATTTCCGTTCACTTCCATTCATTCAGGCCTATATTATAGCGCCCTCTAGCGGAACTACGGCTTCGCCAGCCCTTTCTGCCTCCTGGTGGTGAAAGTGGCGAACTGCAGCGACCTGTCGCTCCGCTGCGGACCACGCCGACCCTGGGATTGACCTTTTACGCACAGAAAATCAAAAAGAAGAGCGAAAAAATTAGCGTTTGTTAGCTTCTCTTTAAAACGTACAACATTTCGTTTCTCTTGACGGATTCACAGCGAGAGCTTCGCGGACTGATAAGGTGAGTAATTACGTCCCAGTATCCGCGTTAAGGTTCACGCTTCTGGGTTAAACCGCTCGAGTTGGGCTCGGAAGCGACGCCAGACAGCGTCGCGTCATGTTTGGGACGCGTCCGGTTACTTTAGAGCTTTTAACGTTAGCTAGCTGCTAGCTGTGATGCTAATCTGCAGGTGTGTCGGTCCCGGCTCGTCTCAGGGCACGTTTACCTATTTAAAACGTTACATCGATACTTTAATGGTTTTAATGCGCTTACAAGTAACTTTTTTATTTGATTTAATTATAAATATAGTTACAGTTACGGAAATTCGCGCACGCGCACACACACACACACACACAATCTAAAGTTAGTTCATCGACATGAAGGTTTGGTGATTATTGTGATTATTCAAAGAGCAGGCTCAAGTCTAAAAACACATTTTAATGCAAATGGCCTCAACATCTGGACCGACCCCAAATGGCTGCTCCTTCCTACATTTACCTGAGCTGGAAGAGCCTTGGAACACTGGGATGCTCCGGATCAGCCGGAGACCAGCCCCAACATGATCCCTAAAATGTGCGTAAATCACCTCCAAATCATTTTAACCTCTGAGTCCTGCTAGTAGTTTGCACCGTGCTGTTATAAGCACCGTGCTGTTATAAGCACCGTGCTGTTATAAGCACCGTGCTGTTATAAGCACATTGCTGTTATAAGCACCGTGCTGTTATAAGCACCGTGCTGTTATAAGCACATTGCTGTTATAAGCACCGTGCTGTTATAACCACCTTGCTGTTATAAGCACATTGCTGTTATAACCGGACCTTGCTGTTATAAGCACATTGCTGTTATAAGCACCGTGCTGTTATAACCACCTTGCTGTTATAAGCACATTGCTGTTATAACCGGACCTTGCTGTTATAACCGGACCTTGCCGTTATAACCGGACCTTGCCGTTATAACCGGACCTTGCTGTTATAACCGGACCTTGCCGTTATAACCGGACCTTGCCGTTATAACCGGACCTTGCCGTTATAACCGGACCTTGCCGTTATAACCGGACCGTGCTGTTATAACCGGACCTTGCCGTTATAACCGGACCTTGCTGTTATAACCGGACCGTGCTGTTATAACCGGACCTTGCCGTTATAACTGGACCTTGCCGTTATAACCGGACCTTGCCGTTATAACCGGACCTTGCCGTTATAACCGGACCTTGCCGTTATAAGGTCCTTGCCGTTATAACCGGACCTTGCCGTTATAACCGGACCTTGCCGTTATAACCGGACCTTGTCGTTATAACCGGACCTTGCCGTTATAAGGTCCTTGCCGTTATAACCGGACCTTGCCGTTATAACTGGACCGTGCTGTTATAACCGGACCGTGCTGTTATAACTGGACCGTGCTGTTATAACCGGACCTTGCCGTTATAACCGGACCTTGCCGTTATAACCGGACCTTGCCGTTATAAGGTCCTTGCCGTTATAACCGGACCTTGCCGTTATAACCGGACCTTGCCGTTATAACTGGACCGTGCTGTTATAACCGGACCTTGCCGTTATAACCGGACCTTGCCGTTATAAGGTCCTTGCCGTTATAACCGGACCTTGCCGTTATAACCGGACCTTGCCGTTATAAGGTCCTTGCTGTTATAACCGGACCTTGCTGTTATAACCGGACCTTGCCGTTATAACTGGACCGTGCTGTTATAACCGGACCGTGCTGTTATAACCGGACCCCTCTCCTCCTCTGAAGTGGATGGGGTCATGTGGCGCTACCGGAAGCCCGGCTTTGACGCCCTCCTCCTCGCCGGGCTGCAGCGGCAGCAGCAGTCCAACCGGTTCTGTGACGCTCTGCTCCGGACGGAAGGTAACCTGCTTCAGTTAGATCAAAGCGCTGCCATCATCATCATCATCATCATCATCATCATCATCATCATCATCATCACCAATGAGCTCCTCTCCTGCAGGTGTGTCGGTGCCGGTGCACAGCTGCGTCCTGTCAGCCATCAGCCCAGGCCTTTCCTCCGACCTGTCCGCCGTGCCGCCGCCGCCCCCGGGACAGAGCCACCGGGTAGACTTTGGCGCCCTCAGCGGCTGCACGCTGCTCCACCTGGTCCGGCTGCTTTACTCCGGGGAGATGGCAGGGGAGGGCGAAGGCGAGAAGGGGAGGGCGAAGGCGAGAAGCAAGAGGCTCTATCTGCTGCGGCCGAGCTCGGCGTCCACGGGCTGGTGGAGGTCACGGGGAGAGATCCTCAAAGCCGGCGCGCAGAGGTCGGAGTGCAAACAGAGCCCGAGGGAAGCCAGGGGGGGGCGCCACAGAGGTGGAGGGGAGATGTGAGGGACGGGGTGACGTTTCTGTGGGAGGAGACGCTTCCAGATGGTGAAAAGGCCTCTGGGAGCTCAGACGGAGCTCCGCCTCCCCCAGCGGTGTCTTACGAGACCATCGATATTGCTGCTCTCCAGAGTCTGAGACAGCCGGACCCAGATTTTGTTCCCCCTCAACTTCCCTATGTGTCCATGTCCATCATCTACCCACCCAACGGAAACCAGGCCCAGCAGCCTCTCCCCGCTGCCGCGGACGACTTCCCAGGATGCACTGCGGCCGGACAGACGCCCGTCTCTGGGGTGGCACAGCCGTTCGTCCCCGTCTCCTCCTCCATCCCCGCGGGGTCCTGCCAAGTGGGCCCGTGTCCACAGCCGTTTGTCCCCGTCTCCTCCTCCGTCCCCTCGGGGTCCTGCCAGGTGGGCCCGTGCCCACATACATGGCGGGCCGGCTCCGGGGGGCCGCACAGAGACGCCGCAGCAGACGGACAATTGGAGAACGAGAGGCTGAAACTGCTTCAGGACAACATCCCGGGATACGCCAACTACGTCCTCAGTCAAGACAGCGAGGGGGCCTCCCGCGGGGGGGGGCACGGAACTGGAAGGCAGACGACAGGAGCAGCAAACGCCAGGGGAGCAGGGGGAGGTGAGAGAAGAGCCGGGAGGCAAGGGGGGCTAACGCAGACGGGGCGTTTGCAGGAGGTGAGGGCGAGCAGTTTACAGAAGTTCTTCCTGCAGCGGTCGAGGAGGAGCTTCTCCAAGACGGGCCAGGGCGGCGGCGCAGCGGGACGGAGTCTCTGGATGAAGACCAGAGAGCTTCTGACGCCGGCCCGGAGCCGGAGGAGAACGGTGCTGGAAACGTTTAGGGAGGTCAAACCGAGCGGAGGAGGAGCAGGAACCAGCAAGCGTGGACGAGGGCGGGCGGACGCGGCGCCGACGGCGCCGACCCAGGTGAGAGCGCTGGGAGCTTTCTGCTCCACCGGCCTCTGAGGTAACTTCATTTATATTTTATATTTGAGTTACTCTCTCTCTCCTCCTCCCTGGTTGCAGGACGGCCGTCCCGTCGGCAGGCCTCGGGGGGCGAAGGCTGAATCGTCTCCCGTGCAGTCGAGCCCCCGCCTCCAGCCTCCTCCATCAACCGGCGTCTCAGCGCCCGCAGCGTCTTACGCGTCTCCAGCTTGGTGCCTCCTCCCCACCCCCCCCGGCTGCCCCCCGGCCCCTCCTCCGCCTCAGCAGCAACATCTCGAAAATATCAGCGAGCTGCTGGAGGAAGTGATGATGGGGCTTGACATTTTACCGAGCGGCGGCGGCGGCGGCACCACTGCCAATACTCTGTCCCAAAACGGACAGCAGGGCCACGCCGCCGCCGGGACGGAGGAGGAGCCGACGGATCCGGTTGTGCCAACGGCGAGGAGCCGAGCGAGGGGGAGCTGAACGAGATGCTGCAGAGCATCCTCCTCTCCTTTGAGCAGCACATCAACGGGAAAGAGGCGGAGCCGGGCTGCCAGAGCAGCGCCACCGCTCCGGCGGGTAGCTCTCAGTTGCCCGGGCGACAGCAGGCCGACGGAGGCGGGGCGCCGCCGGCGTCCCCCGACGGTCCGGCTCTCGCCGGACAAATTGAGGGAATGCCGGGAAAAGTCGCGACGAAGAACAAAAGACGGAGAAAGAGAGAAAGCAGCAACGGCGTGTACTCAGTCGAGAGGAAGAAACGGAAGAAGCCAAAGCCGGCGAGCGAGGCGGCGTCCAAAAGGCGCGTCCGAGGAGACGAGCAGCTGCTGCAGCGGGTTGCCGTGGTGAAACTGGAGCCGTGTGGAGCGGCGCCGCAGGAACGTGGCCCCCGGAGTCTGGACGTCAAGGTGACAAACATTTCCAGCTGCTGCCCGCTAAGTGGGCTCCGGTTCTGATGAGGCTTCCTGTCACCAGCCAAGCCCCCCCCCCCCCCCCCCACACACACACACACACACACAAAGGTTTAGTGATTGGTGTCACATGCATTTTTGTGTTTATGCATTTTCAGAACATTGCAAACGCAAAGACCGATTCATGGAAGGAAATCCGTCCGGATGACGTTTCTTGCACAAATCAGAACGTCTGGAAGACGTATCCAATCAGGACCAGGCTTAGGAATCTGCGCGTGGTAAACGGAAACCTTTTATCGTTGCATTTTATTTATCTAAATTATTTTTTTTTACAAAGATTATCACAGGAATGTAAAGAAGGAGGTGCCGTGTTTTGGCCGAGCTGCTTGTTCACAGAGGATCTTCTAGCTTCAGAGTCTTCTGATGATATTATGGTCTGTCGACGGTGAAACTGATCACTCAGACTCATTCGCGTTCACAGGACAGTGCGCGGATCCTTGAGGAACCGCTGCAGCCTTCAGCCGGTCAAACGGACATCAAGAGAACCAGCCGCAGGAAAACGACAGGCGGCCGGCCGCGGGCTGCAGAGAAGCACCTCGAGCAGGCCGATCCGGAGCGCGCGGCCCGGGAGAAGAGCGTGGAGCAAGGAGGGACGCCCGCGTGGCGTGAAGTCTCACTCGGGAAAATGGGGCAATGCTTGACGGGCGAAGAGAAGAGCAGCTCCTTAGATGTGGCCGGAGAGAGCCAATCAGCAGCGGCGCTGCCACGCGAGACGGAGACGAGGCCTCCTGCGTCCTCCCTGTCTCCTTCAGAGGTCAGGCTGGGCTCGGCTGCACTCGACTGGGAGGACGACATCGATGTGATCGGAGGGTCGGGTCCCGCGCCCGATCCGGTGACCATCGTCTGGACGCTGTCCCGGAAGATGGCGACGAAGACGAGGACGTCGACGTGGACATATAAAGGTGGAACTCGTTAACAGAAGATGCGATAGAGGCGCTCCAGCGATGGCGTCGCTTTCATGTTTCTTTCCTTCCTCCATCCGGGTCGTGTCGTACGTTTCACCTGAATGTGTTTCATTTAGCCGAGTTACTGAGGAGCAGCGACAGGAAGGACGTTCAAATGTTCATTGAGCTGTAATTCTGCTTTTTGTTTTACCGTTATACACATTTTATTATATTTTTTTTAAATGATGACACTATTGAGTTCAGTAATTGGGTTTTTTAAGCGGACATGTTCAGTGAAGTTTGTTTTAACTGTTGGAAAACCGTAAAAAAAAAAAGTTAATCAGGTTTCTATAGTGACTCATGTTGAACATTACTATGTTAGTTGTAAATATGAGAACTACAGAATGTCCGCCTCGGTTCTGTTACGGCCTCAAAATGTTCCTTGTTTTACCGGCGCCTTTTGTTCCGCGTGCCGCCGTGTTCACGCCTCTGATTTCTACAATTAAACGAGCCTCCTCATGAGTCCTGATTTCAGTTCCTCCCTCGCCTCATGAGTCCTGATTTCAGTTCCTGCCTCGCCTCATGAGTCCTGATTTCAGTTCCTGCCTCGCCTCATGAGTCCTGATTTCAGCTCCTTCCTCCCCTCATGAGTCCTGATTTCAGTTCCTCCCTCGCCTCATGAGTCCTGATTTCAGTTCCTCCCTCGCCTCATGAGTCCTGATTTCAGTTCCTCCCTCGCCTCATGAGTCCTGATTTCCGCTCCTCCCTCGCCTCATGAGTCCTGATTTCAGTTCCTCCCTCGCCTCATGAGTCCTGATTTCAGCTCCTCCCTCGCCTCATGAGTCCTGATTTCAGTTCCTTCCTTGCCTCATGTGTCCTGATTTCAGTTCCTCCCTCGCCTCATGAGTCCTGATTTCAGTTCCTCCCTCGCCTCATGAGTCCTGATTTCAGTTCCTCCCTCGCCTCGTGAGTCCTGATTTCAGTTCCTCCCTCGCCTCATGAGTCCTGATTTCAGTTCCTCCCTCGCCTCGTGCTTTGGATTTAAACACACAGAAAAAGTTAATCTCAGATTAAATGTTTTTGGATACAGGAAGATGCTCATTTGTCATGTTTAAAATTAAAACACAGACATGAATAAGTCAATATCGCCTTTAATATTGGCACCACACAGTTAAAGCCAAAACACACATTGTACACGGACTGTGTTTTCAAGTACACGTTGGTCTCAGCATTTAACTAACGCAAGTATTGAAGATAATTGTGTGATTAGTTTTATGCATATATTAAACCATATTTGTGTTTTTGTGTATTTCATCACCAGAAACCTCGCACACACACTTCTAACAATAAAACTAGAACGCATGAGGTGAAATGAGTTTATTAGTTCGCATCCTGTGGATCAACTTCTTACACGCAACAACAAAACACATCTGAGCTGCACCACAGCACAGTGAAAGGGTGGAGCTGGCTCCTCCCCTCTGGTCCCGCCCTCCCTCAGGTGCGAGTACAGCGCAGGTATGTCTTTGTGCATGAGTGTGTCGGGACCGCTAGAGCAAATAAAAAGACAGCGTGCGTGTCGGTGATATCGACTCCCCGTGCTTCAGCAGTGCGATATTGTCTCTTATCGCACTCTGGCAGCGGGGCGGCTTGTGTGTGGCTCAAAAGTCGAGAGGAAGGAAAGGGTTAAAGGGAGGAAGAGGAGAGGGTTAGGGCTGAGGGGGAGGGGGGGGGGGGGGGGGGGGGTCTGGGGAAGCTGCCTAAGCCGCGGGCTGCCCTCCTCTCAATGCTGGATGCGCCGGATGGACTGGATCTGGGGGGTCTGGCAGTGGGAGCCCCAGTTCCTCCAGTGCTGATAGTCTCCGCTGTGCCGCTCACACTCCATGATGTACTGCTGGCCTCTGTAGCCGGCGTACTGGTAGCACACGAAGCTGCGGGGCGGGGGAGGGGAGGGGGGGCAGACATTTATTCATCTAAACCACCTGGAAGTCTGACGAGCCTTTGCGGAGGCGTCCTGATTGAATGCGTTCTCTATCCCCGCTGTTCACACAGACTCCCATCAAACTCACGCGCCGCACTGCACGTGCATGGAGCCGACTTCGGGCATCATCCAGCCCATGGCCTGCAGAGACGGGTAGTCGTCGCAGAGCTCCACGTTGCGGCCCATGAAGTTCTCCCTCTCAAAGATGATCATGCGGCTGCTCTGGTGAGACTGAAGGGAGAGAGAGAGGAGCAGTTCTTGAGATTTGTATAGATCCCGGCGATAATTGTCGAGTCCCACCGGATCAGAACCCACAGCGCAGTAGACGGGGCGCAGAGACATGAGGCGCTCCACGTGGTAGGAGATGGAGCCGCTGTAAGCGTCCCAGTGGGGGTACTCTCCTCTCTCCAGGATGAACTGCTGGCCCTGGAAGTCGTGGTGCTCGAAACCCACCCAGCTGGAGAGAGAGAGAGAGAGAGAGAGAGAGAGCGGTAACCGCTCTGCACGTTGAGACGAACACGTTCGGACCCTTGTGTGAGGGCATCCAGACTCACGCTCCGCTCTCCACCCTGATGGAGCGGATGTTGTCCAGGCCACACTCCTGAATGTTGCAGCACTCGGAGGTGAACTGCAGACACTTGCCCTGGAAATGCTCCTGCTCAAACACAGTCACCTGGAGGATGGAGGGCGTTTAGTGTGTCAGGTGGAGCGCACGCGCGCGCGTGTGTGTGTGTGTGTGTGTGTGTGTGTGAGTGTTTACCTTAAAGAAAGGAGCCATGCCCATTCCTGAGTTGACCAGCGGCTGCATCATTGGGGACTTTGTGGTTCTGTACATCTTCACTCCTGATGTGGCAGATTAAGAGCGAGCGATTTAGAAAAGACAAGGACTCTCCTGGGGGGAGACAAAACAAAACTACCCTGCAGTGTTGGTGAGTTTAGATGTTCAGCAGCTACAACTCATGACACGACAATCTGGCCCAGAGAGCGACTTTACGCTTCCTAAAAAAGGTGAACTATGAAGTCTGAACGGTAAAAAGCATCAGAATGATTTTCTGTGAGGTGCTTCGTGGGTTCCGGTGTCTGTAGCAGAGATGCGGCCTTACCTATATGGCAGCCTGCTGCCTGCCTGCCTGCCTGCGTCGCGTTTAGAGCTTTGAGAGGACCTGGCAGCTCCAGTTTTATACGGGGTTCGGTCGCGGGACGCGCCTGAGCAGTGCGCGTCCGCGGCCCCGACGCGGGATAATGCACGCCGTCCCGTGAGAAGCTGCGGCGCGTCCTCGCGGCCAGCTCAGCAGATCCCACAGTGTTGCTGATGCGCGGAAACAAAAAAAAAAAAAAAGGCTCTGGCATGTTCGGGACGCGGTCAGCAGTCCGGCGCGTGCACACGCACAAAGGCACGGAGAATGCGCGGATTAGCTGCGGAGCAGAGAGGCACCTCAGCGGGGCAGGAGGCCCGCGGTCGGTGTACAAGTTTAATGTTTCATTTCAATCCGTCTTAATTGTCACTGAAATGCTTTTACGCGCGCAGCGCCAAGGACGCATGTGTGCGTGTGTGTGTGTGTGCGTGCGTGAAACTAGTGGGAATTCAGTCACGCCTCAATTAAAACAGTTATCAAATAGAAATTGCATCAAATGTGATGAAATCCAATACGCAAATGGAAACAGTGGAAACGGTTTATTGATTATGCGTCGCAGATAATTAATATGCAATTACAAAACGTAATGAGCCTCAGCCATGAAATATATAATTTAGCTACATAAAAAATTTCAGTGACGTACTGGTAAGTATAATTGGTTAATCTTTTTTTAAAAAAAGATTCTGTCCTGCAAGAAGTGTCTCCAGAAGCTGGAACGATGCATGATTTAATATACAGATCAGTAAGTTACTGTGTGATAACGTTACTGTAATACTTCTACTAAAAGTAACTAGACTGAGCTTTAAGACAGAGCCCTTCAGTCTGACTCAACACTTAGAGATTCTAGTCACTCACAACCAGGCTAAAGTGTCCAGGTGTACTTTAACATGTACTTATATACCCTCTGGGATTATTAAAGTATTCTGATTCTGATACCAGGGCTTGTTAAACCTTCTATGGGGTTGATTTTATGTACTTATACCTGAATTCTCTTTAAGGGCCAAAATCACTGAATGAGAATTAAGAATCTGAAATGCAGTCAAGTCACAATACAAAACGAAATGAGACACCACTTAGCTGTAAATGTTGAAGCTGGGAACATGGAGGGACTCTATCGGTTGGATCAGTCACTGCCCCCCCCCCCCCCTGTGTGATGATTTAGAGGTTCTTTTATCTCACGCCTCTGACCTCAGCAGGTTTGTTTCTCTGCCTATAATCCCACTTCCATGAGCGCCAGCGTATAAAAGCGACCGGCGCCGTCCGATTCACACACACTCTGAGTGAGGCTCGTCGCAGGCATCGCACGCACACACACAGGTAAGGCACACACACACACACACACACACACACACATGCTGGATGTCAGTGCGGTTGTAGAGACACAATGCAAGGATGAAGACATGCAAAATAATATATATATAGTGTTCGCTATATTTTTAATCCACCTCGAAGGCATTCTTTAATTTCCCTGATAGACTTAACGCCAGATTACCGGTTTGATTTTTCTCCCAACGCATTTTAACCCCTTATCTCTCCACCCAGTAATCATGTCCAGCGGAGATAAGTCCAAGACTTCTTCCCAGACCGATGGGAAGGCTGCTCAGGGAAAGAAGTCTGAGATGGGAATGATGGCCTACAAGGTGAGCTCCTACCTGGGACGCCATGCCTCAATCACGCTGAGACACATCTCAGATCAATCACGCCGCAGAGCCTTGGCCTACCGGCTCATCTGTGCGCTTCTATCCCCTCCAGATGTACGTGTTCGACCAGGAGAACTTCCAGGGTCGCATGATCGAGATCAGCAACGAGTGCATGAATGTGTGTGAGATGGGCATGGACCGCGTTCGCTCCCTGCGTGTCGAGTGCGGACCGTAAGTCTCACAAAGCCAAAGACCTTTTGTACATTTTCGCTCTTCTTCTCTGCACGGACGCCTGACTAATGGCGCTTCGTCCGCAGCTTCGTGGCCTTCGAGCAGATGAACTTCTGCGGAGAGATGTACATCCTGGAGAAAGGGGAGTATCCCCGCTGGGATTCCTGGAGCAACTGCCAGAAGAACGACTATCTGCTGTCCTTCAGGCCTGTCAGAATGGTAAATCAAAAAAAAACGTCTGCTCTTCATAAACCTCTCTCCGGTCTTCGACTCCTCCTTGGAACCCGCGTGCGCGTCTTCTTTCCAGGACCCCGAGAAGCACAAGATCTGCTTGTACGAGGTCGGAGAGTTCAAGGGCCGCAAGATGGAGATCATGGACGACGACGTTCCCAGCCTGTTCTCCTACGGCTTCACCGACAGAGTGGGCAGCATCATCGTCAGCTGTGGAACGTGAGCGTTCTCCTCGCTGCTCTCAAACTTCAGGCTCTCCGATCGGCACGGCGAGCCGCCAATCGACTGACCCGCTTCCTCTTCTGTCCGCAGCTGGGTGGGATACCAGTTCCCTGGTTACCGTGGCAGCCAGTACCTGCTGGAGAAGGGCGACTTCAGGCACTTCAACGAGTACGGCGCCCGCCACCCTCAGTTCCAGTCCGTGAGGCGCATCCGCGACATGCAGTGGCACCAACAGGGTTGCTACACCATGGCCAGCAAGTGAGGCTCGGGGAAGGAGAGAAAGAGAAAGAGCAGAGGTGAGGGAGAGGGGCGGAGGAAGAGGGGAAGGGGAGAGATGTCCGAGGCCTTGACTCGGCACCCTAAATGGTCTGTGATCTAATGTTACACAAAGGGGGGGGGGGGGGGGGGGTGAGGGCTGGGATCTGCCCCTGATTGGAGACAACACCTCAATTGGAGGATCAGCTAAACCGCCCTCCATTCCTCTCCGTCTCTCTCTTCTCTTTCTCCCCTAAGGGCTGAGTTTTGCTTTCCCATTTTCTCCTTTTTTTTTTTTTAAGTCCCTCGTTCACCCCCCCCCCCCCCCCCCCAACCACAGTCCTCTGAGACACCAAAGAGGGAACACAATTCCTTTAGCTGTTTTACACACCCAATTCTTGGCTCAGGGTATGATGCATCATGGGAAATGGAATCCCGAGAGCCCCCCCCTGTCCCCCTGACTTCCTGCCCCTGTGCCTCGGCACACCCGCTCTGCTGTACAGAATCCTGGCCAAGTTTTCAATAAAAAGTAAAATCTTGATTCAATGATTTTTTTGTGGTTGTTGCTTATTAAATAAATTATGCATATTGAATTTTAAAGCGCAGCGCAGACAAACATAGCAGCAAGATTAGAAAATATTAATTCTGAATAAGAATACTGTATATATAACTCATAAAATTAATCTTTAACTTGAATAATCACGTTTTTCTCTTATTTTGTAAATAAATGTATCCTAAATATAAGTGTAGTAGCATGAAGAGAGAGAGTCTGAAATCACAAGTGTAAAAAAACAACATTTTATTTTTAACATGAAGCTGTTAGTAAATAAACATCCCTATTATAATGATCATTTTAGAAAACTCTGCACAGTCAGTGTTCCATAAAAGAAAAGGAAAACGATCTATCTATCTATCTATCTATCTATTATCTAAAAATCTGAAAAAGACAGACAGAAATACTTTCTAATAAGATGTGATGAGTTTTTCAGCTGTTAAAATACTTCATGTTTGCTTTGCACTGCATTTCAGGCGTGCCAGTTGTGGGCCGCACGTGATTTGTCTATTAAAACTATTTCTTCATTGAGTACAAAAATAACTTGTTTCGAGTGCTCTAAAGAGCAGGAGGAGAGTCTTCACTGCGATGTAGCAGTTGTGTCCATCTGGATGGTCAGCGAGACATCATTCGCACAAACTCTGAAAAAACAAGTGAGAGAGGAGTGAGAGGGAAGGTCGTGAGGAAAGGTCACATAAAGGTCGCCGGGATATCTCTCACCCTCAAAGTCCAGCAGACCGTCTCCGTTGAGGTCGACGTCTCGGAGGATCTCGTTGATCTCTCTGTTGGTCACTTGTTCTCCCATCAGCTTCTTCATGGCCTCGCGCAGCTCCGTCAAACTGATCTGGCCGTCGCCGTTAGAGTCAAACTGGAAACGCAGAGGATTAAAGTCGCTTCACACTTTACCCGGCGGAGCCTGCGTCACGTATCAGAACGTGACCCGAGCGCCCTGACCTCTCTGAACGCGTCTCGGAGTTCCTTCACGCCGATCATGTCAGCTGTCTCTGCCAACATCTTGGGCCCCATCAGCTCCACGAAGTCCTCGAAGTCCACTTTACCTCCACCTGCAACACGCAGATTACACCGTCGCTCCAGCGCCGGCCTTTGTTACCGCCGCGACCCGAGACGGGGCTTTTACGTAATCTCAAATTTATGCCCGCTTCAGTTCTTAATATCGACTCGACTCGACTCACAGATCTGCTGGCTCAGTTCGATGAGCTCCATCTCTGTCGGCATGTACCCCATGGTCCTCATACACTCCCCGAGGTCTTTATGACTGATGTAGCCTTTTTTGTTCCTGTCGAACTCCACGAAAGCCTCCCGGAGCTCTGACAGAAACACAGACGTGCAGAAAAGGCGTTAAAGTTTATGAGATATAAATATGACGTAAAGACGCCGCAAAGCTCGCTCACCCTCCAGCTCCTCCGGCCTCAGCTCTCTGTCCTGTCGGTGAAATTACAGAGACAGACGTCATCTTCCGCCCTTGAGACAAACTCTAAACTGACAATCATTTATTGTGGAAATGTTTTTATCTAAGTAAAGGACAAATACACACAGTGAGATTTAAAGAGGAACAGCTGAGCAACAAATCAGGCGATTGGGGAAGGAAAAAAACGAGACAAGCATCGAGAGACCGGATGAAATGAGAGAAATGATCAATGGTTGCCTGAAATGTTACCCGTTATTTAAAATGTCTATTTAAATCTGCAGCCAAGATTTTATGCTTTAATGTTATTCACAACTGAGTGTGGTTGTAAACTGCGTCCGATGGACAGACTCTGTCTATTTCAGTGTCGTAATCTACTTGGATTAAGCTGTTGACTCCATTATGATGCATACGGACGTTCCTGTAAACAGTAGCAAGATTATTATGGACACATCTGGAGATTATAAAATACACATCCGTTGATGTCATGCACTCACGTGTGTGTGTGTGTTTCCAAATATGCCAGGTCAGAGATTATGTCATTTACTTTGACAGACCTTTGCTTCATTTTTCAAACAACAATCAAAATGCCTCGAGATTATAATCGCCGGTGTGTTACAGACACCAAATTTAAATGGTTGAAAATCCACATCTCCATGTGCTGCATGTTTTAGAGTAAGCTCCACAGATCCATTCAATACTTTCCACTGAGCTAAATGCACTCAATCCCATTAGTGTTCATCATCTGACATCCCCCCCCCGCCAGCGGTGGATGGAATGGGCCACGGCTGCAGGATGAGGGTCAGCCGAGAGGTGGGGGGGGGGGGGGGGGTGAAATGAATCAGCGTGAGAGGAAGAAGAAGTGGCACTGGGGTCGTGTGAGGTCTTCTGTTACATACAAGCGTCTGTGAAAAGCCCTGCCTAAGGAAGACGCAGGCGGGGCCCATGACGGGTCGCAGCATGCTGTGGCTCTTCATCAGTGCTCTGAAGGGGTGGCTGAACAGCTCCTCCTCCTCTCCCTCCGGCTGCAGACCCCGCTGGCACTCTGCCCTCTCCTTCCCATCCACTACGGCCTTTACAGGCAGACCGGGCTGTTTAACTCCACCATTAAAGACACAGACTGTCCATGCATCTGATTTCTCAAGACAGAGGACAGAATCGTGTTGTTCAAGGAACAAGGCTAAGACGAAACGTTTGCTCGTCGTGCAGACACAATTGTGAACCTGTGTTACATAAACTGCTTCTTGTTCCGAGGTAGTCCACTCACAGTTTAGCGCCGGGGTCAGCGCCTCGTTTGTTTGCTAAATTAAATTAAATTGTTATCACACCGTGCTTTCATTCACTGTGAGCCGACCTGTGCGTGGGTTGTGTCTGGGAAACCCTCTAGAGAAATCAATTCGGAAATAAAGTAAATATAATATAATATATCATTAGGTGGCGTTGTCACCCACAGTGGCTGGAGGGGAGCCAGACTACTTCCAGGGCACTGCCGAGGTGCCCTTGAGCAAGGGCCCCCAATTAGCCCTGCTCGTGTGCCGCTCAACCCGCCGTGTGGTGTGTAGTGGTTGTGCATGTGGGGTGTGTGTGTGGACCAGGACGTGCAAGTTCAAATCCGTGAGTGAAAATAAATTGAGTACAATATTGGTTCAAATTCAAGATCATTATAAGAGTTTTATGATCCGATATTTCTAAACGGAATAAAAGGATATTTCAAGGATCTCCAGGAAAATCCAAAACGGCTTTTTACACGAATAAAATCTACAAAATGTACAAGAATGCATGCTGACATAAAAAAGATTAAAGGTCCCAAGTGGCTTTTCATTGTTTACAGTTTTCAAATGATAATATTAAATCTTCTTACCTTCTTCATTTTGCCTTTCATGGATGCTTTGGTGCAGTTACCCATTACCCAATGTTCCCTGGGTGAAAGGCAAACGCACCAACCGAGCTCCTCCAGCTGTCCTAATCTTTCGTTCCTCCTCTCACCCTCTATCGGATTGTTGCCTGTATTAATCCTAATCCCACTTCTCTTTGGACTTCTTTGAAGTTAGAGATGCCCTAACAAAGTGCCCCGTCACCACGTATGATAGCGCAGAGACAAAGACCAGTTCTAATCCAATACTAACAATCCCGAATGGCTCCACCCATCTCTCCATGACCAAAGATCAATGGGAATAAACAAAAACAACAACAACAACCAAACGGTGCTGTCTGGGGAGGGCAGCTTCCCTTCCCGCTGATCAATGCTTTAAATCTCATCCCTCATTATTCTACCAGGATTCGACTCTACAGTATGATGAGTTTTACAGTGGCAATAAAGAGGAATTAAACACAGTGATACAGAAAAAGTATATATAAAAAGATGCAAAACAGGAAACCAAAACTTGCAATCGAATATGTTACAAACAAAGCTTCAACAGCAACTGTGAGCTCACACAAACTATGGCAGTTAACCAGCCCCATGTTGCGTGTCGATGTTGACCGGGGTCATCTCAGGTCACGCTTGGCAAATTGAAAAGCGTTTCTGAGCTCTGGCTGAACTTAATACAACCTCATTTGATCTGGTTTTCTAAAATCAGTCCAGGATTTAAAATCACAAGTTGAGGTTACGAGTGCAAAACTAAGTGGTCGGCTGAGCTTGTACGAAGCATCTGCCATCAAAGCTGTCCCAAAGCAGATTTGACAAGATGCTCACTAAAGTGCATCCATATGGAAACCACAGCCTGTGTGTGTGTGTGTGTGTGTGTGTGTGTGTCACTAATAACAGTGACATCATACGGAGCCAGAGTTTGCACCGTCGTGATTGGGCGGTTTGTTATTGAGTTTCCATCCAAACACCGACCTAACTCAACTGACCGTAGCACCAAATAACTAATTAAAAGCAACCTTGAACATACGTTCCTCTGATTAAAAAAAAAAACATCGTAAAATGATCCCATGTTCAGGGAAAATGTATTTGATGTATAGCTATATCCAATCTGTTATCGAGGAGAGCAGGATTTATAGAGCAGAAAATATTATTCAGATTTTGAGAATAAAGTCAAGAGTATAACTTTACAAGAATAAAGTTTTAATATTTAAAGAATAATATCATCATTTACCAGAAGAACACTGTCTATGAATGGATAATTCTATACCACGGAGGCACTGGCATCAAAATGTAGAATACCAAACATCAAACTTTGATTTAGGTTTTCTCAAATAAGGAAAAGTCCGAGTTGCTTCCATATGTAACCGGATGATTGGAGTTAATTGGGCAGGCAGGTGTGGGAGGGAGCACCTGTGGCCCATTTACCACTGATTGGGGGGGGGCGTATATAGGTGCTTCCCCTCCCTCGTTCCAGCGTCCTCATTTGTGTTTTCCCCGTCTCGAAGGCAGGTTGGCCATAGACTGTCTCTCCTGTTCTTTTGTTTTTAGAGTCTTAAATAAATACTTTGAATTAGTAACTGCCTTGCTGGTTTTCACTGTGAGCGGACCTGTGGGTGGGGAAACCCGCTAAAACGAGCTGGGAACCCGACGGAACACAAAATAGATCTTTAGGTTGAAGGGCCTAAAATGGCGTTGTTGGCAACATTTCGTTTAGCCCCATATGCCCGACGCCACGCATAGATATTAAAGCTGCAGGCAGCTAAGCTATAGACAACTAACACAAAGGTTGAAAGCTTTTATTGGGACGCAACACTTTCCTATAGTACTATTAGTTATATCACCTTATTTTGCGCTGCAACACCATAATACCACAATTGAGTATTACTGCTTAAACTGTATCTTTGATCCGACTCCTTTCACGTGATCTTTTTTAGTAGGATGACACCCGGAGAGTTAAAAAAAACAAAGTCAACAAACTACAGCTTCCTCCGTACTTCAGACCAAAATATTTACTCTGTTGCACTTGGACAGGATGAAACGCAGCAGTTCAGTCAAATTCTGCAGTAATTAGCAGAGGCCGCTAGAGGCCGCCAGAGGCCGCTTCAGGCCAGCTCGGATAACAGTGAGGACCTCACAAAGTAGAACCCCAGCTCTACAGAGTTCAGCAGCTCTCTGGGCAGATTGAGCCTTCACTGGATGATGAACGGCTTAAGAGCGAGTTCTCTAATTAAATCTTTTTCCTGAAGATGCTTTTAAGTAGAAGCAGAATGTTTGGATTTAAGAATCTCATTGTTGGTGATCTATCTTGCAAGCAGATAGGAGTGCTTGTCAGGTGATAAAATAGGATGACAGAATATATTTTTATCATTAACTGGGTTTTAAATTAATAATTTTAAACCATTTTAAAATCTCACTATCATCCTTTATTGCATTGTTTCACAAACACACCGGCTCATAAACAAACCCAGAGCAAATAAAGCCTTATCATATATTATATGACACAGTGGAATATTTAATTTTAATTACATTGAGCTGTAATGACGTGTCCGTGTAATTATTTCCCGGTTAATTATGTAATGGAGGTTCCCACATCTGCATCAATGATGTGATATTTCAAGCAAAATAAAAAGTGTTTTTGTTGTTGATGTTATTCATGTTTAGTCGATGAAAAAATAAACTAGTTGGCCAATAAAATAAGCTACCAATGTTTGTACATTCAACTAAGCTCGACACCAAGGAGCGTCATAAATAACCCAGACAGAAGCTGATCAATTACCAGCTGGATTCTCACCTATAGTGTTGGATTCAGTTAATCACACAGATGAGACGCCGCTGGTTGGTAAAGTGCGTGACGGCAGAGCTGAAGTAATTCAACGCGGGGTCTTCGTTTTGGACTCGGCGTGCTCTTGTGTGATTGCCATGAAACATGTCCGTGCAGGTAAAACAGCAGGTGTATCATTTACTGATCTGGTGTCAGGTGTGAGGACGCAGTAATAAGAGCTGTGCCGTAACCTTAGAAACGAAGAAACGGAGGGAGCACGAAGGAATGGAAGGGTCCAAAACGAGGAAGAAGAAATGAAGAGGAGTCACTCAGACCTTTCAGTCAAGTTTAAAGCAGAACACAAATAACCTCGGCAACATCCGTCATCCGCCTCCTTCTGCGTTTGCTGATACGATCAGGAGGAGACGGCTCAACTCGAACGTTCCAAAGTCCACAGCGGAGCTTTAACTTTGGTTTAATCTCCTCCAATTTTATTTCACTTCCTCGCATGGCAATGATCCCATGTCTGACCCCGGGGTCAGGCATGATCCCATGTCTGACCCCGGGGAGCCAGACGCTGTGATGCTGGCGCCGAACCGCGTCGTGTCGCGTGTCACTGCTTACCCTGTGAGTGATGCTATAAGCGTGTATCTGTTACGGATTACAACGTCCCCCAAAGTAGAAACAATCACTATAAGAATAAAAATTGCATAGAACTCCAGCAGTGACTGACGTTATGTCCGTCACTGTGGAGCACGAATGCAGACAAGGTAAAAAAGAAAAAAAAAAAAATAAAGAAGAGAAAAAAAAAAATAAATAAAAATAAAAAAAAAAAAACAAACAAAAAAAAAAAAACAAAGTAGAAAGTTCAAATCCTCTAAACTACATGCCATATCCGCCCTGAGCTTTTGCTTTTGCTTGTGTTTGTTTTTGTTTTTTTGTTTTTTTTGCTTCCATCACTTCCAGATGGATTTGGAGATAAATAAAACTCAGGCTCTATACGGTAGGAACTTTTCTCAGGAAATAGGAACCTTTGGAGGAGCCCAGTGTGTTTCCACTGCCGGGACAAGGACTTCAATTCTGCAGACATCATTTTGTCAATTAAAAGATTTCTGGTCTGCAGTTTTTGTTTTTCAAAAGTACATAAAGTACATAAAGTACATAAAGAAACCTTTTAGTTCCAAGAAAGTTCCAGCAAGGCTTTAAATTTGAATTTGAGGCTTAGTTTCAATTTAAGTCATTGAGACATTCGATCTGCCAGAGGAATGGAAGTCACACACACACACACACACACACACACACACACACATTTATTATGTATATAAACCTTGCGGCCGTAGCTCCTACCTGTCCAAACACAGAGTCCACTATGGGCAGCAGGTCCACAGGTTCTGCCTCCTCCTCCTCCCTCCTCCTCCTCCGCGGCCCCTGCATCATCTCCTCCAGCGTCTCCTCTAACGTGTCCTCCTGACGCTCAGCGGCTGCGGCCTGCGGGCCCTGACCGGACCTCTGGGGCCAGGGGGGCTGCGGGACAGCAGGAGGGACAGCAGGAGGGACGTCTGCCGGTCCCCGTCCCTGCTCATTGATCCGCTTCTTCTGCTTCTCCAGCTTCTTTTTGATGGCAGCTTGCACCTGGGGGGGGGGGGGTCATATACATTATAATATTATAATAGCAACCCTAACCTACTTAGATATACTACTTTTATTTGAGTATTTAGTACTGAGCATGTGCATAATACAGAAACTGCCTATTGACATTGTTCATTAGAACAGTAACGTATACTGTACACGTTCTATACTTTTCGGTAGCTTTTTAGATTTTGTTTAGAGACATTGTTCTGAAGGCTAATAAATGAGCATTTACAATAATTTAATCTGGAAAATTTGACATTTGCTACACACTTTTTTTCCCCACCATTTGAACAATTTCACTGGCTTAGGATGCTTGAAAAACCAAATCTTGAAACTGAATATAGTTGCGAATCAGAAACACCCCATCGTTCTAAAGTCACCTGCTGCGCATCCGCAGACCCAAATTCACGCACCTGTTTTGCACTTTGCGTCGGCGGCGCGCTCATCTTCCCACCGCCGGCCCCTCCAGCGGACGTCTCTCTAATGATCATGAACATCGCGGCGTCACTGCGTCTCCCTCTCTCTCCCTCTCCCTCCTCTCAGCCGCTCCCTTCTTCAGCAGTGGCTCTTTGATTCTCTTATTTTATGTGCTATAAAAAAAAAGTCACTGATTTAAATGTATACAAGTAGATGATCAATCTGCTCTGTTAGAACAGTGGAGTGGTTTTTTTTTGTTCCAGAGAGAATTCAAATGTCGCCGTCCTCCCTTCTGTCTTCGCTGGCAGCTCCTCCAGATGCTTCCTCTGGCCGTGAGGAGCTTTCTGGTCGCTCCTTTAAGTGACACTCTACACCTGCAGGACTTCACCTCCCTCATGTTATCTACCTGTAACACATCGACCTATCTCTCTCCTCCTCTTCCTCCCTTCCCCCCCGACACCACACCTCCTGTTGTCACCCTTTGTAATTGGTGTAAACCTGCATGTCCTGCTTTCCTGCCACGTATTTTTCCAATCATGCGTTCCCTTTGTCACCCCAATCTTCCCATCTTGTCATCCTTTGGATTTTCTTGTCATCATCATTTCCCTCTGATGGTAATCCCCATTGCTCTGGAGCTTCTCCTTTCCCCCGTCTATCTGCCCTTGATCCCTTTTCCCTCCCCTCTGTCAATTTATTTTTTCCTGCCTTTGTTACAACACAAATTGGATTCTCTGGATTCTCCTGGAGGTGCCTGCAGGTCAGTTATTCATCAAGTGGCAGAGAGAGAGAGAGAGAGAGAGGAGGTGGACATGTCGCCTGTATTTATAGACACACACCTTCACATGTGTGTGTGTGTGTGTGTAAACACTGTGTGCTTTTGAGCTTTATGAAACAGATTTGTAGCTTTGCAGCTTCCGTCTAAAAGCAACTAATTCCACGAAAAGCAGCAGCTTTCTATTAATAACGTTTCCCATCCATTTGTTATCCATCTCGTGCTCCCTCTAGTTAAAAAGGCAGGCAGGAAGTGGATGAAGCCGCTCCCTTTTTGCAGCATTTGGGCCCAGACTGCCTCGCTTTGAAGATGACGAGAGCCCAGGATGACTGAACATCAAGGGACTGATGCTCTTGTTTACTTACCTTACTGAGCCAATCAAAGTGAGCAGCAGCAAAGTAAAGGCTTGCGTTGCTGCCTGCTGATCAGCTGACAATAATATCTAATTACAGAGAAGGACTGGAGGAGGCCCCCCCCCCCCCCAGCTGGATGTCGCCCTGGGCTACAGGTCAAGAGCAGCCACCTGTGGTTAACGTATAGACGGGTGACACAGAGACTGAGCTGAGACGGATAACAGATACGCTTCATTTGGGTCAGACTCATTCTCATTACTTATTTGTACGTAATAGAAGTCACAGATGACGCATTGCTCCGTCGGCACAAGAGAATGCGTTAAGATATGTTAACTGAACAGGAAAACGGCGTGCAGGCTGGTCTCTGTGTCGTCTGTCCCTTCTTCAGGCTAACACGAGGGTGCGTGGCTGAAGTACGGAATGGATGGGACTGCCTGAAGGTTGCTTGATGACCCCCCCCCCCCCCTTGAGCCCGTTTCTTCTTATATGTGAATAAATCCTCACCGATTTAAGTTTACTATGTCCCTGCCTTTGTTTTTTTTGCACACAAGAGATTGGATTTTTTAGAGGAAAAATCTGTGATGTTTGCCTGCACAAAAATGAAGTGTTTCAAATGGCGGTATTCGCTTTTAGATTATTATTATTTATAGTTGCATTTTAAAGAGCAGTCTGTTAGTTTCAGACGCCCCCTGGTGGAAATAAATGTACAAAAAAAACAACTCGAGTGGGAAAAATGGGATGAAATATACATTCTTACGGGGTCGCTAGGGGCGGTGTGATTGCTTCACCAAACTTTATATATAAATTGGCTAACTCTAGTTAAGTCTAAATACTTAGTTATCATTCCCAAGTACTTATTTTATCTTTATCGTGTAAATCTAAACACAAATCAATCTAAATAATTTCTTGAAACAGTGTGTTGCAGTTTCCAAACGGCAACAGAAGGAACCGTTGGATGGATTGAGGAGCGTTTCCAGCAGCAGCAGAGGTTTAAGGCAGCGCCTCCGTTCGGAGGATAAAATCAGAATGAATCCCAACAAGAGCCGAGACGCTCAGAGAGCTGCTTCTGCTTTGCTTTATTTCACTGTAAAATGGAACTCAATTGCACAAATGACAATACATATAAAGTACTCGCCCCCCCTGTCAAACCATTGCTTACTTTGGTCTTTCATCGGATTTATTGTCAAGAAAAAATGTTAAATATCAAAAGTCTTGTTCTTTGAAGAGTCGTTTGTCTCGCCTTTTATTGGATTAACAGTTTGACAAGAACGCGTTCGTATTGTCTCCGGTTTTATCTCGAGGCCGAGGAAGACACCGGTCGCCGGGTAAACCGGTCGTCTACCCCCAGTACGGCCTCACGATGGTCAGCGGCTCCCAGTTGTGTCCGTTGATGATCGGCCAGGGGTTAAAGTACGGGAACACGGGCTCTCCGAATTTGGAGTCGTAAAAGGTGAAGAGGTGACTCATGTCTCCTGCGTCATAAAATCCCACTTCACCACGGCTGTAGTCCAGATAGACTCCCACCCTCCGGGGAGGTTTGGGTGGGTATAACAAGCTCTCCTCCTCCGTGTCGGTGCATGCTTCGTACTCGCTGGTGCCCTCGGAGTTGTTCCGCAGCACCACGGTCCAGAAACCGTCCTCCGGGCAGAGACTGATCTCCTCCTTTCTGTTGACGGAGGCCCGGGCCACGCCCAGACCCCACGCTATCTTGTTGCCCACCTCCACCTCCCAGTAGTGTCTCCCGGACGAGAAGGGCTCCGAGCCCAGGACGATGTTGTAGCGGGTGAAGCGCTCTGGATTGTTGGGCAGGTTGGGCTGGATCTTCCTCACCTGGACGCTGGTGCGACACGGAGACACCCACAGGCAGGGGTACGCCGTGTCTGGGTCGAGGGACACCGCCGCAACAGCTGAAAGAATCCCCCCAAAAATAACACTAGGGTCAGTGTAGGAACAAACGCGATGACTCCTTGGCAGCGACCTTCGAATTGATACTCGATTTCTGCTAAATGAGTGTAAGATGAGCAACATGAGAACATCAGTCACACCGGCATCAATAAAATATACGTTCACCGCATCGAGATATAAAAGCGTGACGCAGGCTAGCGTTACACAACGCGTGTGTGTGTTTTAAACTGGAAAGAAGTTGAACTGATGAGCAAATAATTGTTTTAGAAAACTACAGCTAATAATCTAAAAATGATTTGCTTCATTTAAATTTGCTGCGCCTCACGAGTGAATGCAGTTTATGTAATTCATATGTTCCTCATTAAAATAGGATTCTCTCACTAACCTGGATCCAGTTATTCATTTCTTATGACCTGGCGCACTCGATTTCTCCCCCCCCCCCCCCCCCCCCATCGCCCTTTGCATGAAGAGTCTTTATACCTGGCTGAACCACTGAGCTCATCTTCCTCCAGGTCCTGTGCTGCAGCGGTCCCAGGATGTCTGCGGACTGCAAACTGACCGCCACATCTGGAGGTCGCTCAAACAAGCTCTCAGCCCTGTTGGTAGGGAAGAGAGGCCCGTCGTTAAAAAAACAGAATCATTCACGCACGAGAAGATTAAATGTTAACATTCAGCCCTTTCTGAACCGTCAAGCAAGAGTAATAACTTAAACACAGCACGGAGGCCTTAGTAGTCTGGAACAGCAAGCGCTGTGTTCTATTATTGGCCACTAGATGGCGACAAGCACAACTATTATACTGTATGCTGTGATCAGAATTGAATCCCACTTCCTCATTACTTCCTGCATTAAATCAAGGCGACGCCCACGCAGGGACTGAGGGGAGTAAATGATCTCACGACTCACCCTCCGATGAAGTCTTTGATTCCCTGAGATCAAGCACAGAAATCAAATCACAAATTATCTACGCAGACATTTCAGGAATTATTTTTGACACGGTACAAATTCTTTGGTATTTCCCAGCTGTGTGTTACCCCCCCTTATATAAATAAAGCTTGGGCGTCACCCCTCTCCTCCCTCACCTTCAGTTGGTCCGGGTTTTCTTCCTCTCTCAGTTTGATGCAGAGTTGCTCGGCTGTACTTTCACACTGGCTTATTTGCTCTGTGGTCCGAGTGAGCGCCTCCTCCAGTTGGTTGAGCTTCTCCTCCTTCTCCTTCTTCAGGTCCTCTTTTATGCGCTCCTCCTCCTCGGAGAGGAAGGCCCGCAGATGACCGAACTCTGCAGTGACCTGCTCCTCCAGATCTCCAGCCCGCTCCTGCAGGAAAAAGGGGAGCATCAAGAGGAGATCACTTTGTTTCAAGTGTCTCACATGGAAATCTAAGAAATAAATAACAAGCGTCATAACCATCAGCCGTCACCACCAGGCCTCAAACAACGATTCGCATTCCTCCAGCTCTGATTCAACCTTCAAATACTTTACACGGAAATGCTGACGGAGTCCCCCCCGACTATAATAATTCAACATTTGACCATTCAGAACTCAGAGGCCAAGACATTAGGTCACTACTGCCGCAGTGACAAACTTCCTTTGTTCACCCACATCCTGTGGCGGAGCAGAAAGAGAAGTTAAAAGTCGTGAATGTGCAAATGAAGCGGGTCAAACCGACGGCGAGAGCGAGACGCTCTGGGAACGCCAACGTGGCGACAGATTCAGACGCCACGGGACAGACGAAAACAGTTTGAGGGACGTCGGGGGTGAAGCCAACACATCTGTCTAAACACACACACACACACACATATGTACTATTAAGTGACCCCCCCCCCCATAGAGAAGATATATTTGCAGTGAATACTGAAATCATGGAACGATCTTAAATGACCCCCAGATTGTGACAGCTGTGTACGCGAGTGTGTGTAAATGCTGTGTGTGTGCGTGTGTGTGTGTGTGTGTGCGTGCGCGTGCGTGCGTGCGTGAGTCATCTGTTCCGTCTCTTTTCTGTCAGACAGGTGAAGCTGCAGGAATGCAGATGGACGTACGGCGACCAGACTTTCCCGTTCGCACAGCACTGGTGCCTTCAGGGCATTCTCCTTCAGACAAACAAACACACATGAACATCTGCATACCTTAATGAGGAGGATCTGTTCGTAGGTCTCCTTCTGGAGGAGCGTGGCCTCCTCCGCCTGCAGCTGCACCCTCTCCAGAGCGACGGACAGCTTCTCCTGCAGAGGCAGCAGAAATCGACAAGCATTCGCAACAATTTAGCGACGAGGTAGAAAAGGTTAATCCAGATTACACTGTGGAAGGAAATGCTAATGTGACTGATGCGAGAGATTATATCTAACGGAAACATGAGAACCCTAAATGTTTCACAAACGAGCGGCCCCACAGGGTCAAAAGGAGATGGGAGTTCAGCTACAGAGCGACGAGCAGGGAGTCTAGAGAGAGACAGAGAGTCTGTCAAACTGGGAGTCTTCCTCCATAAGTCCGGGGGGGAGGAAGGCTCGACGGGGGCCACTCCCTGAAAATGGAGAAATGACTTGTGCGTGAAGCCGGTCTGTTTGAGCAGCTGATGGAGCGGGGCGTTGTGGACCTTGTAGTTCTCGAAGGCCTCGGTGATCGGGATGACGTTGTGGGCCTTGTGGTCCCGGGACATGCCGCACACCAGGCAGATGGGCAGCTGGTCGTCCTCGCAGTAGAGCTTCAGCTTCTCCTCGTGCTCCTCGCACATGTCCGTCACCATCCGCGGCCAGTGGCCCACGGACGAGGCGGGGCTGCCCGCGCCGGAGGAGCCGCGCTCCCGCTCCCGCTCCGGCTCCTCCAGCGCGCCGCCGTCCACGCACCACGACGCGATCCCCGGCGGGGCCGCGTTCATGTCCCTGGCTTTACGCACGCTGTCCACGACGTTGCACAGGAGCGAGTTGGGTCGCGGCTTGCGCGCGCACGACTTCCTGCACTTGGGGCAGGTCGGCGGCTCGTCCGCTTTGGCCTCCCAGCACTGGATGATGCACACTTTGCAGAAGTGGTGGCCGCACTCGAGGATCACGGGGTCGCGGAAGAGCTCCAGGCACACGGGGCAGGTGAGCTCCGAGCGGAGCTCGTCAAGCGCGTGCGCCTCCGCCATTCTCCGTCCCGACCATGTTCCTGGAAGAAAAAGAAAAAAAGTCGCTCTGCGCCAAACGCAAAGAGAGAGCGGCAAGTCTTCCGTTCGGTCGGAGACAGGGGGGCGTGGTTTGGAGTTGTCCGCGGAACTTTTCACGGAAGACGCGCGGGGCTTGCAGCGACAGGCTCTGCGCGCTGCGCGTCCGTGACGGGACGTTGAGTCATTCTGAGCCGCCAGTCACAAGAAAGAAAGTCCGACGAGATGTAAAAAAAAAAAATCAAGATAAGAGTTCATGTCTGAGCCGGGCGAGTCCAGGGGCGGTTCTCAAAAAGAGGTTCCGGGGGGCGGGGCAGCCCCCCCCCCCCCCCCCCCCATCACTTATACTATAAATGATACAGCTGAAACTGTAATGTTTAATAAAAAAGAAGAGTTTTTCATCTTTATGGAAAGCTGCATCTAAACTAAAACTAAAAGTTCAAATATGTGTCCTGTTCTGTTATCATTTCGTCGACTACAAATGTGTTCGGACACGTTCACCTTGGAGGCGAGTTTGTTCGGAATCAGGGACTCATCACAAGTCGACTGACTCGGTGTCGACTCGTCGTGCATTCCTGTAGCATCAGTCCGTCTCCAGTGGGACTGGGTGGGACAGGGTTGACCTCATTGGGGACCGTGTGGGACAGGGTTGACCTCATTGGGGACCGTGTGGGACAGGGTTGACCACATTGGGGACCGCGTGGGACAGGGTTGACTTCGTTGGGGACTGCGTGGGACAGGGTTGACCTCATTGGATTGGGGACTGCGAGGGACAGGGTTGACCTCGTTGGGGACTGCGTGGGACAGGGTTTTTTGTTTCCTCAGGGACTGGCACACATTCTGGACACCATCCAGGCTACAACTTATTCGGTCTGTGGAGGAAGTTCACGCTTGCGACATCGGGCTTGACGTGCACGCTGTTGTGAAATGACGAGCATTCGTCGCCTGGTGATGTTTTCTGGTCGGCTGGTTTCTGGCTGGATTCTCCAGCATGTCAAGAACATCATGCCGGAGATTTTTCTGAAATTCTTTTAGAAGTCACTTCCCTCGGTAGGTAAAGACGCGACTGGAGAGATTCTTTTTTTTTTCTCGTGTTGCTGCCAGCTGTAGTGTCCCTGGATGCTCACTAGATGGCAATGATGAGCCGCCCCCAGCGACACTGAAAGATTCAAACGTGTCTGTTATTCTTAATGAAATAAAAAATAAGGCAATTTTTTCCCCCCACTGTCCATGACTGTAGATAGACAGGGAAATATATTATCCTTGATATCTAATTATATAGTTAAATATGGCCAACTTCACAGGTATTTCAGGGTCTCACAAAGGTTAGTCTGACTCAAATGAATTTAATTAATGAGTTAATTTAATTAAGGAAGGATGCAATATAGTTAAATAAGTTTAAAATCCAAAACCAAAGTCTTGTATCAATTAATGTAATTAATAATTAATAGACTTGCAAAAACATTTGCATAACCATGAATGCAGCAGAAATTTGTTTTTACTATTACTACATTACTCTCTTCTTGTAAATGAAAAAAGTAAAGTAAAACAGCAGTTGAGAAATAATGGAAGTGATTTTTGGAACTTTTGTCTGCCCCTGAAAAGATTCCTGATTGGCACAACGAGGAACGTTTTAGTGACAGAAAGCATGAACGGAGTCAGCGAACGTCGGAGTGGCTGACCCTAAACCTCCAGGTGTCCTCAAACTTTACAGACCTGTTGGACGAGTCACCAACTTCTGCCAACAAAGAGCGTTACTGTCAGTTCTGGTAGCATTAACAGTTCTTTAATTATCCTAAATATAGCCTACATTTCCCATGTGTCTGCAGTCCAGATGTGGGACACGAACAGGATCTCTGCATGCATTAGTCCTGGAAAACGTCTAAGATACAAGAATTCAGTTCAATAACCAACAAATATTGAGGTCGCTTTAAGCTGTGGGGTATTTTTCCTCACTGGCACAATCACCAAATTATTAAAATATGATTGAAATAACCTCAGTTTACTGGCAAAAAAGGAAAAAGGATATGCAGAGATTCTGTTTCCCAGAAAGCATGGTGAACGGAAAGTTTGACAGAAACTGGTTGGGGGTGGGATGAAACTGAGAATGGTTCCTGTTTTCATATACTGTATATATAAGAGGATTGGGGATTGTCAGTGACAGTAACAAAGGGTTGAACCCACAGTGCTCCACACCACTGAGGATATAGATTTGATTGAACTCCGGGACTCTCGTCGGTACCGGGTAGGGGTCTGCAATTCCTCTGCTGCTCAGGATGCCTCAAAGGAAGATGCTCCAGCTTTGCACGAGAGCTCTGCTGCTCCTCCTGCCCTGCTTCGGTGCGCCCGCTTCCGGAGAGACTAGCAGCAACTTCTCTCAGTGCCTTGATTTCTTCTACAATGAAACGCCACCAACGGGCATCGGTGCAACAGGATACCAGCCAATCTGCCAGCGCTACAAGAACCAGTATCGCTTCGCCAGCCTGTATCACCGCCAGCGTCGTGCCCCGCTTTACTCCGCCTATGTGCTCAGTCCTTCGGATGGGAAACGGCCCAAAGCCTCCTGGATGCATGAACCGCAGGTAAAGCGCAGTCAGTATTTTAAATGCTACTCTGCTTTGTGGCAACTTAAAATGATGGCTGTGTTTATGACAAGTATACGTAACGATACTGCGATTGCACATGACCGATGAGTCATTAAAAGCATTCCAGCAGCTTCTAAACCGGAACGTCCTTCTCTCCCTGCGTCGTGAAGTTGGCGTTCTCCCACGCCAGCCCGGAGATGAAACCCTTCCGCATCCCCGAGGACCAGAATGTGATCGAAAGCCAGGCGGTGCTTCTGGACTACAAGAACTCGAACTACACTAAAGGCCATCTCAATCCCAGCATGCACCAGAGGACAAAAGAGGACCGCGAGGCCACCTTCACCCTGACAAACATCGTCCCTCAGCGGGCAGGCTCCAACTCCGGCCCCTGGAATCGACTGGAGAACAAGGTGTTGAGAACGTTCAGGGCCTTCTGCAACAGCTCCATGTACGTGATAACCGGCGCCGTGCCGTATTTGTCTGGAGCCCGACGGATCAACGGCCGGGTGTCTGTTCCCGAGTACGTGTGGTCGGCCTACTGCTGCCCGGCCTACAGCGACGACCTCCCCGAGGCCGTCAAGCCGTTTTTCCCGACGTACGCTGCGGTGGGTCGGAATGACCGCGACAGCGGGGACGAGATCGTGCCCGTTAACGTCAAGACGAGGGCCTCGACGAGGGGCTACGGCGTGAGGAGGATGTCTCTGGAGACTCTGGAGGGCATCCTGAAGCAAAGGTTGGCCCTGAAGATCGGCCTGTTCCATGAGCAGTGCCAGTAGAAAGGGTCGCTAAGGGTTACCGTCCTTCTGGAATCACGTTATTACTACTGGGGTTCTTGTGATGAATAAAAGAGTGTTTTTAACCAGGACAAGATGATTAGCCATTGATTTCACAAATAAAAGCAGATTGAAATGATTGATCTGAGAACTAAATAGTTATATCTTTAAAGAAAATCAAGTCAAACGCCTCCAAATGAAGGATTTGCACATTTCTCATTGTTACATTGATGTATAAACCGTTACTCTTGTGGGAGGACCTGATGCTAAAGCTAATGGCTATCCTTTAACACCAGCTGTGTTGAGTGAGACTTTCCCTTTCATTTAGTTTATGCTGTTTGGCCACAATCTCATTTAAAAGTGAAAGACATGAAGACACCACCAGAGACGAGTCTGTTGAAAGGACAGAGACAAATGTCTCCGTTGACATCAGTGAACCGGCCTGCAGGTAATTAATCCAGCCAGATTACAGTGAAATTGGCACAAAATGAAATATTTATTTCATCATGACATGACAAACACAATCAAATACCGGGTAGTCAATTATACGATCAGAAACGAAACGAGGGCATCGACCTTCAGTTACTGATTGAAGGTCATAAATAAGAGCAAGCTTTTACATACAGACGCGAACGCACCGCATCCAAGTCGAAGAAGATCCAACATGGATGTTCTTTCTCCGGGGAGAAGCGCCACGTTCACCCAACGTCCCGTCGGCTTCGGATATTTGCCTTGTTTATGTACTTATTTAGCGGCGGGCGAGAAATGCTAATCTGAACGAGCGTCAACCGGCCGCTTTCCGCCGCCCCCCCCTGCGAGCGGCTTCGAGGACGGCCTCTAGAAACACTGGTGGTTCTTCAGCTGCTCCACGTCGCCGAAGCCGCCTCCGCAGTTGGCGCACTGGAGCGCCATCTTGTCGCTGTTGTGTATGAGCTGGTGTCTCTTCAAGTACTCCACGCGACTGAAGCGCTTCCCGCACGCCTCGCAGCCGTACGGACGCTCCCCCGTGTGGATCCTCTGGTGCCGCTCCAGGTTGCCCAGGCGACTGAAGGTGCGTCCGCACTGCGGGCACCGGTGCGGCCTCTCGCCCGTGTGCACCAGGTGATGGCGCTCCAGCGAACGCGAGTGCGTGAAGCGCTTCCCGCAGATCTCGCAGCAGTGCGGCCGCTCGGCGGCGCAGGCGCACTCGTGGTTCTTCAGCGCCCAGGCGTGGCTGAACGTGTTGCCGCAGTGGGCGCAGGGGAAGAAGCCGTCCTCCCCGCCGTCGCTGTGGCTCGGCGAGCCTCCTAGAGGACAGGGGTGGTCCTCCAGCTCGGCCTCGGAGGAGAAGCCCCCCCCGCACTGCCTGCAGAAGGTCAGCAGGTCCGCATTGCTCTCCTCTTCCTCGCCGCTCTTTTCGACGCTGTCCGGGGCAGACAGGGGGGGCAGGCTCTCGGGCTTCCCCTGCTCCGCCGCCGCGTCGTCTCCGGACGCGACTTCCGCCGAGTCGCCCTCTCTCAGCTTCTTTGTCCAACACAACCTCAGCTCCACGCCGGCCCTCATGTTGTCCTTTGACCTCGCCTTCCCTACCCGCTCCTCCCGCTGCCCGTCCTGCTCCATTCCATCAAGGCCGATGTATTTGGGCGCCGTGCTCATCTTGGGACCTCGGACCACCTCGGGTTCGGGGCTGACCGGCCGGGAGGTCGTCATGGCAGCCTGCTCCCGGCCCCTCTCCGCCGTCAGAGCAGACTCCAACCCCCGCAGCTCATCCATGGTCATTCCTCCTGCAGAGGGCTCCACTGAGCCCGCCTCCCAGTGCCCCTCCTCTTTTTCTGCTGGCTCGATGTGGACAGGCCCGTCCGTCAAGTCTCCTGAGGAGACGGCAAAGGGTGGAAGACGGAGACGTTAGCAATGCGAACACGCCGTTAGCTTCACCTCCTCCCGCCGCGGAGACCTGCTCACCTTCGCTCGGGGCCCCGGGGGAGGTTCCGTGGAGGTTCTTGTTGTGTGGCTGACTCTTCAAAGCCTCTTTGATCAGACGGAGAGATGCCGGTTGAATGCCCTCAGTTTGAGCAAACTATAACGAGAACCAATCACACACGCGTACGTTCAGGATACACCCAAGACTTAAGCTAACGGTTTGATCGTATTCATTTAGCACATCCATGCTAGCTTTGAATATTCAGACGCAGCAGAGGAGTGGGTCTGTGGGTCGTCCCACTAGGAATAGCAAACAGATCTTCACCGCCGCCATAATGACGGCTGCCTGAAAGCGTTTCTGTTCTCGCCTCGCTCGTCTAAAGCTGAACACCAAACCAATATCTTCCCTTTATCCGCTACGTCTCTGCCGGCTTGATGACCGAACGCCACAAAACTCTCCGTCTGCATTCGGTTTCATTCCACGTGAAGCCACCGAGCAGAGACGGGATGCTGTGCCACTTTCTGCTCCTCTTCCTCTGAGAAAGCCCAACTCCCTCACCTCCTCTTTGATGTTGGCCGTCTCCTCCCCCTCGACGCTGAGGCAGTCCTCCCCTTCCTTGTCCTCCGATATCCCTCCCTCGTGCTCTTCATCCTCGGGGAACTGGATGAGGTACATCTCCCTGGCCTCCTTCCCAGCTCCTCCGCTTCCTCCCTCTCCTCCGACTCCGCTGCCACCTCCTCCTTCCTCCCACGCACGTCCAGGCCAGCCTTTGCCGTAAGTCGCCGCGGGGCCTTTCTTTGACTTTCCTCCTGTGGAGAAGAAAGGATGGGAAGGAAGTTTGGGAAGGAGGCGAGAGAGGTAGAGAAATGTAAAGAAGGGGCAGGAGAGACATGAGGAGAGAGGGGGAGACAGAATGAAATATGGTAGGGGTGAGTGGGAGGAGACGAGGAGGAGGTCAGAAGCAAGATGAAGGAGATGGGGGTGGGCATGAGGGAGATGAGAAGGAGGTTAGGAGAGGCAGAGCGAATAGGAGTAGATGGGAGGCCGGGGGAAGGTAGACAGGAAAAGGAGACCAGAGTGGAGGAGCAGCGGCCATGATGAATGATTGAGGAAGGAGGGGGTGAGGCAAAGGGGCTAAGTGCAGTTGGCGGGGCTCCCCAGGAAGGGGAAGAGGAGGATGAGAGGGAGGACATGTTGAAGGAGAGAGAGAATGATGAAAATGTGACAACGGGAGAGGCAGAAGAGAAGTGGAGGGGACGAGTGTAATTACAGTGATGGTGGAGGGGAGAGGAGAGGAGAGGAGAGGAGAGGAGAGGAGGTGGGGAGCGTGCGAGTGTGCAACGTGAGGAAGGAGAGAACAGAGCAGAAGGAGGTGGGGGCAGGGAGAGAAGGAGGAGGCGAGGGCGGAAAGGAGAGAGGAGCAGGAAGGGGAGGAGGTAGAATAGGAGACGAGAAGGAGGCGGAGGGAGGGAGGGAGGGAGGGAGACAGTGTGCAATAGCACCGAGGAGTGGGAGGGACAGAATGCAGTGGAGAGATAGAGGAGAGGGGGAGGTGAAGGACAGAGGGAGAGAACATGAAGAGGAGGCGGAGGAGGAAGGGAGGGAGAGGAGGAGGAGGGAGAGAGAGGAGGAGGGAGGGAGAGAGAGGAGGCAGAGGAGGGAGGGCGGAAAGGAGAGAGGAGCAGGAAGGGGAGGAGGTAGAATAGGAGACGAGAAGGAGGCGGAGGGAGGGAGGGAGGGAGAGGAGGAGGAGGGAGAGAGGGGAGGCAGAGGAGGGAGGGCGGAAAGGAGAGAGGAGCAGGAAGGGGAGGAGGTAGAATAGGAGACGAGAAGGAGGCGGAGGGAGGGAGGGAGAGGAGGGCGGAAAGGAGAGAGGAGCAGGAAGGGGAGGAGGTAGAATAGGAGACGAGAAGGAGGCGGAGGGAGGGAGGGAGAGGAGGGCGGAAAGGAGAGAGGAGCAGGAAGGGGAGGAGGTAGAATAGGAGACGAGAAGGAGGCGGAGGGAGGGAGGGAGAGGAGGAGGAGGGGAGGGCGGAAAGGAGAGAGGAGCAGGAAGGGGAGGAGGTAGAATAGGAGACGAGAAGGAGGCGGAGGGAGGGAGGGAGACAGTGTGCAATAGCACCGAGGAGTGGGAGGGACAGAATGCAGCGGAGAGATAGAGGAGAGGGGGAGGTGAAGGACAGAGGGAGAGAACATGAAGAGGAGGCGGAGGAGGAGGGAGAGAGAGGAGGAGGAGGAGGAGGGAGAGCTCAGCTCTTTGCCAGATGGTCTCCAACAGAACAATCCCTGAAGCCGGTTCCCCAACGTTCTCCCTCCGACACACGGAACGCGTTCCCAGAGTTCCTCATCGTAAAACGCAGCTCCACTCACGAGCCCCCTCGAGTTTCCTCTTGGGCCGCCCCCCCGCCGCCTCCTCCGCCAGCCCGGCGCTGCGCCGGTGGGCCGCCCAGCCCAGGCCGTACTTGCGCTCCGTCCTCAGCTTGTTCTCGGTGAGCCGCAGCCGCAGCCGCAGCGCCTCGGTCTCCCGCCGGTTCAGGGTCAGCTCCACCAGGTAGTCGTCCACCGTCTCCTGGAACAGCTTGGTGATCTCACACACCGAGGCCCGGATCAGGCTGTCCATGACGGCCGTCAGGTGAGTCTGGAACGTGGACACCGACTCCTCCATCATCTTTGGTAGGGGGGGGGGGGGGGCACACCTGATGACGTTTCAATAACACAGTTAACCCCCAAAGTTCGACCAGTCGAAACAAAAAAAAAAATCGATTTTATACGTGCACATTTCAAACATAGCGTCGTTCCCCCCCCCCCCCCCCCCCCATGTTAGATCGAAGACCGAATCTTAACGTCGAACGCCTCCGTTAGCGGTGGAAAGTGGTCGTGCTAGCTGCTCGGCTAATTGTGTTCCGTATACGCACCGTGTTTTGTTTTTTTTTTAGAAGGCGACCCAGACGAGGAACTTGGAAGTAAAACTGCGACCGACGGTGCGCCTTCAGAGACGGCGCGTAAACTTGCCCGGTACCGGTAAACACAGAATCACCGCGACAAAGGAAAGCGCCATCGAACTTCTGCCTTCTCTCCCGCAGCTACTGTTTCTCTCCAGTCCGCCTCCTTCAGGCTGGGTAATGATGCTTGAGAACAATGCGCATGCGCAGTACCGTAGTTACGCGACACTCAAGCGTTGCCGCACCCTGAAGATATATGTTTTTTTTTTTACTACATTTATTAGACATTGATTTGTACTTCATGGAATCTCAATATTTTTTTTTGTTATTTATTTACATAACAATTAAATAAAACTGTCAAAAGAAAATGTGCTTCGACTTCGGCTCCGCGTGGTTTAGCGTGCTATAAGTCCTCCCGGGCGGATGGAGGCGCTGTGTGGATTCAATAGATGACATCACTCGCCCTTACGGAACCGTTCTTCGATTACGCGCTGCTTGAGAAACTCTCCGAACTTCGTCTTGGCAGCCGTGCGGCCCATCGCTGGAAGAAAACATGCCGATGTTTGTGGTGAACACCAACGTGGCCAAGAGCGACGTGCCGGCGGAGCTGCTGTCCGAGGCCGCCGACGAGCTGGCCAAACATATGGGCAAACCCCCGCAGGTAGCGCCGTCATTTCTGTTCTACCGCACAGCTGCCTTCCTGCGCGTGTAAGTGAGCCTTATAGATTTAATAAGGAGTCGCGTTACGCTGCGTTTGTATTTGTCATTCGATGAGTGACGCGTTAACCGTAACGTGGTGCAGACTCGTAGCGTTAACTGTGGTATATTGACGTGCAAGTGCCACACTGGATGTTAAAACCACTATTTGTATCATTCTAATCAATATTTTAGCTGCGTACTCCAGTTGGGATGTAAACCTGGCATAAATGTTGTGTAGGTTTACCGCTCAAGTCCTCCAGACACCTCACCAGGATGGTGAATCATCGTCATCCCACAACAACAACAACAACATCGCTGTTTCCTCACAGGTCCCGGGTTCAATTCCGTGTCTGCGTGGGTTTGCTCTGGGTTCTCGCCCCCCCCCCTAAAAAAAACGTAGAATTCAACATGCTGAATTGTCTGTAGGCGTGTCCGTGAGCGTGGATGATTGCTTGTCTGTGTGTTGCCAGGCGATGAGCAGGCGTCTTACCCCGCCTCTCATCCGCAGCCGGCTCGACTAGGCAGGACCGTATTTTGGATAAGCGGCAGAAGACGAGCCGATTACAATCTTCATGAAGATGAAGGAAGTCTAATGGACCCCTGTTTTCCACTGTTCAACAGAGTATCACACCTGCAGAGTGTTTCTCAGTATTTGCGACAAAGATGGGAAGCCAGCATGAGTTGCTCGCACAAAAATAGAAAATTCAATAAAACAAAATAAAAGTCAAACAGAAAAGCAACCGTAAACTAAAGCCTGAGTGGAGTGTGGGGGAGGATAAAGGGCAGAGCGCGCTGGATTGGTTACAGCTCACACAGCTGAGATCCTGAGATTCAGCTCTTTGAGAACCAAAGCAGCGCAACAAGAACGGGTTTGACTTGTGTCCAGGTGACGGGGTTTGTTTACAGGCCTCTGGGTGTTGACTGGCATCATGTATGTGCCTCTTGCAGTACATCGCTGTGCAAGTCAACCCGGACCAAATGATGATGTTCGGAGGAAAGGGAGACCCCTGTGCGCTCTGTTCCCTCCACAGCATTGGCAAGATCAGCGGCGCTCAGAACAAGCACTACGCCAGACTCGTGTGTGGACTGCTCAACAAACACCTGTCTATTTCCGCTGACAGGTAACAAACACGCACTCGTACACTCGTCTGAGTGTCATTAACACTCGATCTCATTATCTTATTTGTCTCTGTATTTCAGGATTTATATTAACTTTGTGGACATGGATGCTGCTAATGTGGGCTGGAACAACCATACCTTTGGTTGAGATGAGGTCAAGATGCTAAAATAAGATCATTCCATGTTTCCTCCATGTCCCGTGACTGTTTTAGAAGCACTAACAAGGAACCTTTTAGCATTGTACTGATTGTTTTCAATTGAAATGCAATAAACTATGTAGACCATGAATTCATTTATGTCTACCTTAATTGTCTCGTATGAAAGACTGAAGGAATTCCATTAGCCAAGTTATTTTTTAAATCCTACGCTATAAAATGATGGGCATTTGTTAATCTCATAATTATATGGGTGCTACTAAGCAGCAGATTCCTGTTTAATCACCGACCTGTCACAGAGAGCTGCAAAAACAAGCAGTGAAATGAAATTCAGCTAATGTTTATTTCAGAATTTATAACTACAAATCGCAAAACATTTTTCCAATGAAAATAAAATTTGGCCTAGTATATTTTTGGACCCTGCCCATAACTTGTTGCCTGCCTGAAGAAAAAAAATGAAATGTGGAAATATATTTTGACGGAAAAGTGCTACTTTGTTTGTAGGTAGAAGGACTTCCGCTGCTTGACTGGCCAATCCGTCGAATTTTAACTACAAACTGTGACGTAATCGTGAAAAAGACGCCTCCCAACAGAACCACGTACGCGATCCGCCCTACTGTGATTGGCTTAGAGTGTTGTCACTCTTACACCCGACCTATCAATACTCATGCCCAAGCTCCCATCCCAACCAATGAGGAGGCGGAATAGTGTGGTCGAAAGCGCGCGCTCAGCGCAGTATTTTTCTACTTACTCCAGTACGTACTTTTTATTTTTTTTGTCCTTTTATATATTGTTTTAATGAGTGTGAAACGATAAAACGAAATAGGCTGTTCAGTGTTCTTGTAAAGTTGTTGTTGACAACGGAACCACGTACCTCGGCGGAACCTTTACTTGTTCAGGAAAATGGCGGGCGTATAACGACGGTGCAGCCGCTAAACCCTTCCTGACTGACAAACAGGAAACAAATAGACGGCAGCTCGCTGTTCATAAAGTATCTTCTCTGCGTTAACCATCTTGTACGAAGAGCAAGGAGCTGCCCGCGCCCAAAGGTCAGTACCTGTATATTAATGAACAGCCATTAAACAACAACAACAACAACAACAACCCCGACATGTGTAGCGTTACTTGAACCGCTGGTGTGTTTCGTTACTGTAACGCGCTGTAATGTTCTAAATAACATTGTGTGTGCGTAGATCGAGCTGTTTTTGTTTAGCCTCAACAGAAATGAAAAACGCATCATAGTTTTGGTTTCTATGAGCCACTAACTTTACCGTGTTCTGTCTCTCAAGGTGCTCCGAAATAAAGACTCGTTGACACCACATCATCGCATCCGTTTCAAAGATGTCCAACGTTCCGATCAGAGCGTTCAGGGCCCAGCTGACCACCGTCATGGACTCGGTGCTGAAGAGCGCCCTGATTCAGGTGATGAACATCTTTGAGAACACCCTTCAGGACCACCAGCTGGAGCTGGCCCATAAAGGGGAGGAGATCGCTCATCTCAGAGTGAAGTTGCAGACGCTGGAAGTCAAGATGGCTGATGGTGAATCTGGAAACAAGCAAGGAAAGTACACGGCCAAAACTCCGATGAATCAATCGCAGCCGGAGGTTGATGGTGTGAATCCGTGTGAGCAAACATCTGATGTTCCTGAGATTCAGTTTGAAGGTGTGTTAAAGAGTTGCTGCTTTATTGTAACAGACTATAGTATAAAGTACTAGACTATAGTATAGTATGAAGTACGAGACTACTTTGGAGAACAGAGCAGAACATTCAGGCTGTGGCAATTATTATCGTCGTGTTTTTTAAATCCTTTGTGTCATTTTGGTATGGTGTATTTGCATCTCCTCAAAATCCAATGTAAAGTCTAATTGAAACTTTATAGGGGTTGAAAAGGTTCCATTTGTTTTTTAAAAACAGTAACAGATGGGTAACATGAAAAGTGTCATTTTAAACCTGATCCATCTGCATCCTGAAAATGTAAGAACACTCGGGACATGCTAAATGTTGCTCAAGGGTTAGTTAAATACTAATATTGATTACTCGCTGTGTCTATACGCTGTTTACACCGGGATGGCCGAGCTCAGTAACTCCTTCAGGACTGCAGTATTGTTGTATTCACAGGCAGCTTTATCCGTTTCTCTGTTGGGTTTGTGCAGTGCCTGACGACTGGTGTGCTCCTCTGGGCTGCGAGACAACAGTGAAGATGGACGAAGCCGCGTGTCCCAGCGTCCGACTTCGCCAGCTGTACATCCCGCTGAGTCATGTTCCGCTTATTAAGAAGGAGGTTTGTCACCGAAGAGGCGACTCGGGGTGTGGCGACTGTAAAATGAAACCGGTGGTGACTTTACACGGTGTTGTTTTGTTTGCGTTTATATTTTAGGTGGAGGATTATGCCATAGATTCCCACAAGCAGAAGAAGAAGGGTCGGAGGAGATCCGGAAGAAGTGAGTTTCATTCTTTGTTTAGTTCCTTTTTAAATGATATGAGAAAATGTCTGAATGAGGATCTTATGTTTAAAGTAATAATAATAATAATACAGTTTGCAGGTTCTTTATAAAACCAACTAAAGGGTTACCGTGATGAGTAATAGTAACGAAAGTGATCTGAAATACTGTTAAAATTATCTTCAAAGTCATCTGCTTTTAGATTAACGACTACATTAATCTGCCCCTTTCGTCCTATTTCCAATCATTTACATATTATACCAGGAAATATCCCTTTGGCTACGCCTACATTAGGTTTCTGGTGCGCCTGTGCTGCCGGTGTTAATAGTTTCGGCTTTGAGTCTGGCACCTGGCCTATTGCTTCTAGTCGTATATCCAGTTTCTTTGGCTGGCCTTCCATCTCAAGTAAATGCAGGAATTACTGACTGAGTGTTCTTAATGGCAGCTCGTAAAAGCAAAACACTTTTATTTATACATATGATTAAGGCTCTGTGGAATTGGGGATACTAAATAATAAGACAGTTGAATTTTCACTATTGCTTTCTTTCACAGTTTCCACATTAAGCGAGAATGACAAACACAGTCCTGGAAGAGGAACACCAACGACTGTCCCAGCGACGAACCGGCAGGTCAAAAGAAAAGACATGAAGATACTTCTGCGAGGAATCAAACAAGAATATACCGACGCAGCACGCAGCCCTCAAAGGCTCGTAAGAGAAGTAAACAGACCGAAGAACACAAGTGTCCCAGCGGCTGAGTGTAAGGACCAGGAGGCAGTGGAAAGCAAGCCTGAGAAAATATACTACTGCAGTTTTTGTACGGAGGTGTTTGACGCACCATCCGAGCTAAGTGTGCACGCACGATCACACATGAAGTGCAAAGTTTGCAAAAAACAGTTCAGTTATCCGCGCGCTTTTCTAACCCATCAACGTTTATGTGCAAAGGCAGATGATGAAAGAGCTTCAACGGCAAGAAGGACGCGGGCTGGGGCTCTTCACAGAGCTGCGACGGAAGGAAGCAAATACATTGTGGCTTCCCGTTTACGAAGCGGGAGCCATTCGTGGACCGTGCCTTTAGAAGTCCACGAAGATCAAGCGGATTTGACTTCGTCCGGCGCAGAGACCGATCTAGGAGTCGATCGCAACGAACGCGAGGCGGAACACGATCGAGACGCGGGGCTGCATCCGACGTTAGAAGCGATGGGTACGCGCTGCGCTGACGGTTTCATCTGCTTATTGTGTCCGGAGGTTTTGTCGTCCGAGTCCTTGTTGATTAAACACTTTAGCACCCACACGCAAGAGGAGCCAATGAAACGTGACTGCGGTGCCGGGAAGCTTTGTTCTCGTGCGCAGCACGGCAAAGAGAAGTGCACCAAACCGTTGATCCCGTGTGTGAAGTGCTGTAGAAAGTTCTCCTCGCAGACAAAGTGTAATAAACATTTGCATAAATCCCATGGGAACTGGGCTCATGTCTGCAAAGTGTGCGGAAAAGGCTTTATCCTTAAAGGACGCCTCAGAAACCACGTGCAGCTCCATGTGTAACGGGTATACGGTTACCGGGTTACTGTTTACTGCCGGGTGATGTCAGTGTTTTTGGAGTTTTATGCATTTATCTTGAGGTGGATGGCGTTAAGCTGCTCTGTTTTGTCATTGTTCTGTTCCACATTTAAGTCGAATATGGAATCATTACTGTAAAACCTGTAATAAAAAAATGGATGGGTTTCTGCTCATAAATCAGCAAGATACATTTTCTGTTATAACTTTTTTTTTATATGTGCACGCTTGGCCCAGTTCACTTGTAATAGCTAATATTTTGATGCCAATTAGGAATGTGATGTTTGCAGGTGAGGTGATCTGCAGCGAGCAGGTAGATGATAATTCAGAGAAGTGGAGGTCTGCTCTAGAAAAGAAAGGAATGAAGGTGAGCAGGAGTAAAACAGTCAAATCAAATACTTGAGTTCTGGACTACGCTAGAACAAAATGTTTCCCATTTTGTATTTATTTTTTAAAGAAATCTTTAACATTTTCATCATTGCCTAAATAAAGTCCATGTTTTACTAAACTAATAAAGTGTCTGTCTATACATTTATCATATTTTTCAGTTATGATAATGAGATAGTTTTCACCATAAATTCCGTAACTAGTAGTAGTACTCATAGTTGTTTTTTTTTGTAGTACCCATAGTTTGTTTACGAGTGAGAATCGGAGATCGCCCCGCGTGCGTAGAGCATGACGCAGCGTCACGCATGTATTTGCAGTAAATGCATGAATCTCGGCCTTCTTATCGCGAGACTTGGAACATTCACGGTTTTACGTACCAACCTGCCGGCTGAACGGAACTGTTGCGTCGCCTCATTTGAACGCGATCTCGTGGAATTAACTCTGAATTAATTAGCTAACAGAAGAATATCGGGCAACGACTGTCGAAAAAGCTGCCGGTAAAAAAAATAATGATGCGTCTTTGCGTATCCCCGCTGTTTTCACACATTCACCTCATATGCTAGCTCGGGCTAGCATAGACTCCGGCGGCTGTGTTTACACGTTAGCTTTAGGCTATGCTATCGTTAGCGGTCAGTAACGTGATCCGACACGTCGAGCAGGCCTGGCTGTTGATGTGAATGATGCGGAGTAACCAAAGGGAACTAACCGCAGCGTCGACCCTTTAATATGACGAGACGTGTATTTTTTTACTGAATACTAATAACGTGTCGCTAAAATGGAAGCTCGACGGGACAGCGTCTCGTGAACTCGCTTAAAACCAAACGTTGACTGTCGGGAGGCACACGGATCACTGAGACGAGGGGCCATGGAGTCTGTGCGGACCGCTTTCCACGCTCAGCTGGCCACCGTCATGGACTCGTTGCTGGCAGCCGCGGTGTGCGAGATCGCCAAGATCTTCGAGAGCAGCCTCTGTGAACAGCAGGTGGCGCTAGCGCACAAAACCAGGGAGATCTCTCACCTCCGAAGCAAGCTGGAGAAACTGGACAGGAGGCAGAGGGCGAAGAGCGGAGGCGGCGAGGATGGAGACGGAGGAGGAGACAGAGGAGGAGACGGAGGAGGAGACAGAGGAGGCGACAGAGGAGGCGCCTTGAAGCCGCTCTCAGGACCGGGTAATGTACTGATGATTTCTCAACTTGTCGTTTTTGACCCTTGAACTAAAATCAACGCGTATATATATTTGCTGATTTTTGTTTTTCACACACTTTGATTGCACAGGCTCACACGTGGAAGAGGACGCGCCTTCTCACCCAGACCCGGCAGAGGGACTCAGTCCAAGTCTCAGCGGGGATCTGAAAGAAGAGGACACGGGCGGGGATGTGGCCGGTGCTTCGGTGAAACTGGAGGTCAGACGCTCGCCGTTAGTCACGTCATGAAGCTTTTCCATCTTCTCAGTGATGAGTGACGTTTCATGTGTCTCGCCGTTGAGCACTCTGAGTCGTATAGGCCTGCTGTACTTCATGCCATGCTGTGTTACAGCCTGCTCCGGGGTCCAGCTCGGTCCGGACTCCGGAGGGGAGCCTTGCTTCTGTGGACCAGAGGCAGACGGAGTCTCAGTCTGCGACACAGAACAAGGACAAATGTAAGAAGTTGGTGCATTCTATCAAAGTTCAAGAAAGATGGGCTGGAATTGTCTCGCGTCTATTTTATTATATTTGTCCCTTTGCCCCATAATGTAGTGTCTCTCTGGAATCAGAGCAGCCACAGCGCTGACCACAGACCCTGCCAGGATCAAGCCTCCATTCCTCCGCTCCACCCGGTTTCCCAGAGTGGTTGTTGCGCCGCTCGGTCTGATCTGAGCCCGGCTCACCCAGGGGAGTGGCTATCGAGGCTGGATACCAATCATCAAAGTGGGCTGTCCAGCATGGAGAACCTGCGGACGGACGGCACAGGCGTGTCCTGTTTCCAGCCTGGGTTCGTGTCTGATGAGAACAGCAACGAAGACGACGGCGGCTCGTTCCCGTTCCTGGACCCGGAGCCCGAGAACCAGAACACCAATCAGAAGTCAGCCCACGGTCAGGAAGTCGGCCAGAGGGGTAGCCAGCCGTTTCAGCCGCAAGCCCACTCGGGAGAGCCGCCGTGGCGACTGAGAGAAGACAGAGGTGGGAGAGGTCCCGTCAGCCACGCGAGGCGCGTCGCGTCTTTCGGGACGAGAGACCCTCTCCGACCACAGTCCAATTCGCAGTCTCTCACGCTGAGACAGACAAACAGCCTCGGCCACCCTGCGCCTCCTGCTGGGGGCAACAGACGTCCTTACACTTGCCCGTACTGTAGCAAGTGTTTTACCTACCCGTCTCATCAGCGCCGGCACCTGCTACGCCACACCGGAGTCAGGCTGCATCCCTGTCAGTTCTGCGACAAGAGCTTCCTCACGCCCTCCGAGCTCACCGTGCACATTCGCACGCACACGGGGGAGAGGCCCTTCGGGTGCGCTCAGTGCGGCAAACGCTTCGCTCGCAGCGGGAATTTGAGAGCCCACCAACGGGACGTCCATATGGGGAAAAGACCCTTCGCCTGCACGGAGTGTGGGAAGAGATTTGCCCACAGGGGGAACCTGCGAGTGCACAATCACCGAGTCCATCAAGGGGATCAGTACTACATGGAGGATCAGCAGGACCCTGGCGTTGTCCCCAATCCCATTTAAAGATAGATATAAATAAAACAAACATGGATTACAGCTTACTTATATTTTGTTTGCCAAAAAAAAAAAAAAAAAGGATTGAACACTTCAGAATTTTGGTTTTTGGTGTGTTCTTTTTATTCCTGGAGAAACAGTCGAATGAATCAACACATTTCATTACATGCCATGTACAGTTGTTTTATTTGAGTGTTTTTATTACAGAAACACACATGAAACGTGCTGATTTAATGAGGAATCGCTTAACGGCGGGTCTGGATCGTTTAGATTAGGCTTTAGGTGTGCACTTTACTGAGAGCACTTCTGGTTTTAATGTGTGATTCGGGTTCAGAAGTACGGGTCACATGACAAGGGACATCACTGCATCTACCTGTCCTGTAAATGGTTTGATGTGCCACCTGAAAGTTTTGTCAGATGAATAAGTCTTTCACTGATGTGTTTAAAATGTGTTAGAATTTCAACTTTCTTTTTAAAATTATATTTAGCATGTGATGGCAGGACATGTTTCTTTCTTCTCAAAGCTTTGTGTGCTAAAATGGAAATAAGGTAACAACTATATAACCCTTGTTAAAGAAGAAATGTACCACTATTTACTTCTGTTTTTGCAAAGTGAATAAAAAAAACCAACGAACAATTGTCTCCAAACTATTTGTTCTCCTCCTACCTAAAACGTTCATGCATTTTTTGCAGCGCGTCTTCGCAGACACCAGGGGGGAGTGTCAGCATGCGGCCCCCCTTTTTAGGGTGGGTTATTTGTATGGTGGCTGAGACATCCTTTTGTCCTCTGTGTTTACCTGCTCCAAACATTTTGTTCCTCCGACACCCGCACGAGCGTTTTCCTGCCTTTTTATAGCGATCGCTTTCTACAATGACGGACGAGAGACCCTCTTCAGTAAGTCAGCGAGACTACGGCCTTTAGCCGAGCCTTGCTGAGGAATTGAAGAGGCAAACTGCCCCAATACATGTGCTCATTGAAAGAGCACATGTATTGACCCCCCCCCCAGCCCCAGGGGTGGTATGTTTCTTTTCCCCGTCTCTCTGGGGCAGTTTTAGCAATGTGGACAAAGAAGTGCCACCTGCACGCTTGGCTATAATAGAGGTCAGGAAGGCAAATGGGGGGGGGGGGGGGGGGTGTTTCTGACTCAAGGGTTTTAAATCAATGGCTTTATGGGTCAGTCAATGGCGATGAGTGGACTCCTGTTGAGGTGAGGAAAGCTGCAGTCTTTGGGTCTTCTAGGGTTCTGTATTTATCAACAGAGGAAACCTTTGTCAGGTTAATGACATTTGTAACAAATGATCTTAATTTTGCCATCTCTTTACTCTTGCCCCAATATATCACAATCCTGTTATAAAAATCCAGAACTAAAAGTATCCACCTGACTGCAAATCACTGCACCCATTCCTCCAAACATGTCAAATATTCCGTTTCTCTCAGCTGGAGATGTGCAGTATGTGTAAGTATTATATATATATATATAGAGAGAGTACCCTTATCAGCTCCATTCTGTGTGTGACAGAATCTAAGGGGATGAGCGCTGCCCCGAGGCTGTTCATGATCTACCTCGTGGGTTGCAGTCTGGTTGCCATTACTGCAGTGAAACCCCCTTTCAGGGGATTACAGTGTTTCTCCTGCTCACTGAGTTGATTTATCATCTGATAGCTGTATCTAAGTGGTCACTTAATGAGCTAATCGTGTTAGACTGGGTCAGCCCTGCAGACCTTTTAACTTTCATGTCCTTGAGCTCTCTGTCCGTTGGAAATGCTGATTTCATGGCTGACGGTTTAAACACCTGCTATCAATCCCCATCACCAAATTTGGTGTGGACCTTCTGTGTGCATTATTTCCCATGTCTGCTTCCAGGTATAGGGTGGCTCCCCTCCAATGGGATTAACAGTTTTTCTTTACATTTTTGGGAGGGTCACGTTATCTTCTTCCCTCAGAGTTTCTGGGTTTTCCAAGTATGTGTGTGCGTAGGTGAACGTCTCCTCAGAGGATGTGTTTCCACTGTCTGCTCTGGGGTTGCTAAGCAACCCTCTGTCTGCACATTGGAGTGGGGGGGTGGGAATGAACAGAAGCACCGGGTCAACAGCAACAAACACTCAGCACATCTGATTGGACACATTGATGCTCCTCGTGAATGATGCGGATCCTAATCATGTTGACTGGCTGTGTGTGTGAATTGTGTTTAGGTCCATTCTGTCTCTCCACAGGAGGTAATCCGTCTGCATCACAAACTGTGCATCACAGAGAGAGCGAGAGAGAGAGAGAGAGAGAGAGAGAGAGAGAGAGAACTTAAATTATTAAAATATTAAAATAATTGCCTTGTTTGGCGATAAACACTATTTCGATGGGACCTTCTGGCTACATGCTAATCCGGGATGACGTTGCGTTGTTGAAAAATCCAAAGCATTCAAGCTGAATTTGATGAAAAATTATTTTTAACAGCTTTATTATTTGTTAAGAATCAGTTCACTTTTTTTAAAATCTACAATTCATAAGAACATAATAGGAACGCCATTACAAATTAAGAGAGTCCAAGATGATATTGTCATAAAGCCAATATAGTTTAAGATATAATTTATCCAACGCTAACATGCCTGAGTGATTGCAAATAAGCAAAATTAAAATGTATCAACTTTTAGCAATTAAAAAATATATATTACTACATGGGCTCGATTTTCAATAATCCACTGGTCAATTCTTTTTGTTTTGTGATGTGTTCTGTACTTGTGTTTTTTGTATCTCAGTCATTACTGTTACATGCTGCACGACTTTACAGAGAAAAACTCCTAGTCTGTGAACCCTCATTGACGATGGCAATAAACTGACTCTGATTCTGATTTCAGTTTAAATTTTATTACCACATGGGCTCGATTTTCAATATTCCACTGGTCAATTATTTAAGTTTAAATGTTATTACATATTTACCAGTTAAATTCTGGCAAATTCCAAGAAAAATGGAGCACATCAATGAAATCTGGAAACAGGAAAAATAAATCCCTTCTTTCCCATTTGGATTTGGCAGAGCTCAACCTCATGGGTTTACAGATTCGACCAGGGGGGGGGGGGCATCTTGGTTTGATAAGGTTTGGGTGAAGAGGTGGAGACGTCCACGTTGAACAGTAGCTGTGCGTGGGGGGGGGGGGGGGGGGGGGGGGGGGACAATGGGTGGGCTAAGTGGAGCTTTGTGGTGGATGTTTGACTGGTGGGGGGCAGTCATAAGGGCAGATATGGTACGGTGTGTGGAGCATGGCCCACCAGTGGGCGGGGGGGCAGCGATGCTGGCAGTCGTGGAGTTTGTCAAATAAGCAGCTCTTCTTGTTCCCTGCTGGGGGGGGGGGGCTTTAAAGCCTGGTGGCAGACAGCCAGCAACACCAGTGATGGCACCAACTGTCACTGGCAGCCCCTCTCTCCCCACCGCCTCTGTGTGTGCTCGTAAGAAATTCTCTTACAGCCACTGGACATTTCTGCCCCCCCCCCCCCCTTATGACGAGCTGTGGCCCTGGATATGAAAATGCTGTCATCCTCTCATCTATCTTTACACGAGAGAGCGAAGTCACATCAGGAATGTGTAATTTTATCACGCATGATACGAGGGCACCTGTGACACATTCGTTTACCGGATAATAAAACCTTGAAGCATCTCAAAGTAAATCACAAGTTAATAAGGCCACGCCTTGATCAGTCAGTAATCAGTAATCAGTCATTAAATTATTACCCATCCCTCCCCTTTAAAGAGATTCTGCTATGAATTAAAATCTGTGTGTGTGTGTGTGTGTGCGTGCGTGTGTGTGTGTCACCTGTGCTAATTGAATAATGTCTCCAGGTAAATCCTCTTGCAGTCACTCCTCCATGTTTTACATTCAGCACTCAGGCAGGTGAAACAGTCCTGTCCTCTTCCTCTCGTTTGCTCCCTGCCCTCTCCCCCATTAGTCACAACCTAATGAGACGCTCAGCAGGTTCTGCTCTGCCACCCACCCCTCCATCTCTCGCTATTCCTCGATCATATTTAATCACCTGCTGCCACTGGTCAAGCCGATCTCAGCTCTGTGATTGGCTGAATGGTTGGTGTCTGCTCTGATGCATTGCACACGTACCAGCGCGTCCTCGCTCCCTCTCTCTCTCTCTCTGACTCGCCCCCCCCCTCTCTCTCCCTCTCACATCACTGAGTACAGACTGCAGCAGAACGCGGGGTCAGTAGGATTTTCCTCCTCGTATCGGAGCAGCCGAGAAACCAGAGAGACAGCTACGCCGATTTGGAGAGAGAGAGAGGCGTAATTCATGGAGGATCTGCCGAGTTCCTGATCCGCAAGCTACAGAGTGTGTAAGTGTGTGTGTGTGTGTTTAACCAACCGTGTATGTTTGTGTGTGTCTGTCCATTCGTATGAATTCACCGCAGCAGCACTGCAGATACGCCGTCCAGCGGCTCTGCTCATACCTTTCTCCCCTCCCCCCCCATTCATCTCCTCCCCTCGCTTCTGCTGGTATATCCACTAATAATTAGGGATTGATCTATTTCTCAGAGTAGAGTGCCTGTGTATGTTTTGAATCTGTGAAGGTAGATTTGGTCTGGCCACACCTGGACACGTCAGCCCCTGCAGGCTGAACCTGAAGTGTGCAGGATTCTTCTCCCCTCGTGTGTGTGATGTGTGATCTGAAATTCTTCTCCAGCAGGCTCGCATTTGGCTCTTGGGAGCGGTTTCTGCGGACCCCTACACCCACGCGTCCCTTTTCTGGGGACATCCCACTCCCTCCCTACCTGCCCCTCATCCTCATTTAAGGATAGGATGCCTGGCTCTGCGCCCCTGTGCTGAGGAGGCGTTGGCGGACAGCAGTATGGGCGCTGTGCTGGCCCGCATCCCCTCCACCCCCTCCACCACCGATCTGCCACCGCAACGCCGTCCCACCGAGAGGGGCACTCAAACCAGCCCCGCTGATGGGCGAAGACACTGACGCCACCTCAACACTCAAAAACCTCGGCTTCCTCCCCGACCACAACTATGTGACTGAAGGTAAGGAAGAAGGAGGGCAGGAGAAGCCGTACATCCACGTGTTATAATCTGTGTGTCTAAATGCACCCACCTTTGAGCGTATATCTTTGATGTCTGGAAAATGCATGTGTCTGACAAAACGTGTGTCTGGCTATCTGTCAGTAAAAACAAGCTCGCAACGACTCGCTAATCTTCTCTATCTCCGTTTTACCGGAGTTAAGACGGATTTGCAGACGGAGCAGAAAGAACTAGGGAGCAAAACTGTCTCCTCTGCAAATCTAAACGTCTTTGCATCTAACAAATTAAATGTTGTGCTTCTGGAATTTAATGTTATCGTACAGTTACAGATTGGAATTGACCTGTATCTAAATGTGTGTTTCTCTCTGTCTGGGAGGCTTTTTCATTTTATGTAATGGCAAAAAACGTAAAACAAACAAACCATACATTTCCCCCATATCTGCAGTCTCTTATGGGGATTGAGTCATTTACATGCACTTTGCTGCTTACTCTGGACTGTAACTGGTTCAGGTGCCAGTTTGAATATTTTAGTATCAAATCTCATGTGGGGAAAATATAAAAATTCCAGCAGCACAATCCTTGCAAACGTCTACATTCCCCCGGTGTTGGCTTACTAATGGGATGGATTCTACCCTGGAAAAACTCCCACTAGTTCCACCGCTGTCTGTCATGCTGCCAGTCGTTCTCCCAATCCGCTTCTTAAAGCCATTTCATTATTTACCAAGCTTCTTATACGAGAGACGTGAAATGTCATCTGGAGTTTTTGGACTCGCTCACCACGGGTCTATTGGAGATCCTTGTGTAACTGCAGAGGGGAAATTATTTTCCTATATCTGTACTGTAATATATCATTCCCTTCTCAGGGGGCCCCTGGAGGGCTGTCTGTAGATTGTGTTAATAGTAGTGTACGTATTGTATTGCTGGGATTGAAGGAGATCTGCGTGTGAGTCTCTGTCGCTGTTGTGAAGGCGTTTGTCTGCTCACACACACACACACACAAATGTTTCTGTGCGATTGCTCATTTCAGAAAATAATTTTCTAATGAAGTAATAGAAAAATCCATCTTCAACCATAGTTTATTGTCATAGCAACAGTGCTGCTTGTCAAGCCTGACCAAAACATGATTGGCAGGTGGTCTCCGCCCACCAATAATGGGGGTATTCATTATTCCACAGAGACACAGACATTATTCAGGGTGAATTGCTGATGAGCTCACGGCATGGTGAACACGCCGCTGTGATTGGTGCGTCACACGAACCGCCTGAAAACGGGAGAGATTCAAAGGCGACTGTAAAAGTCACCATCTCAAATGAGATTTGCTGTTACAAATGAATAAAATGATCCGTCACCCACCTCGTCTTCCACAGCCCCTCTATCTCTCCATGTTCACCCCCCCCCCCCATCCCCCAACCTTCTCTTTCCCCCCATCGCCCCTCTATTGCAACTCGCTGCATTGCCCACTGCTGAAGTGGCATCTCTGCCAAACAATGATCTAACTGTGCTCTGGAGGCTGCTCCAACACAATGTGTTTCTCCATGTGCTTGTTGGAGGACGGAGGCACAGAGAGGTGTGCATGTGATTTCATGCTTGGGTGTATTTTGTTATCTCCCGTGTGTCTCCATCACGCTTTATTTTTTTGTCCTGTATTGCATTCCTATTTATGTCTTTGTCTTTTGAGGACATGCCGTTTTGCCTTTTCCTTTTCTAGGTCTGTGTGTATTTGAGTGTGTCTGCAAGGGCTCTGTGTTTGAGTACATAGTGTGTGTGTGTGTGTGTTAGCGCATGCATATCATTGTGGCCGTCGGTGTTACTGTGGGGATTTCCCTGCGCTTTAACTCCTGCATGGAAGGGATGCCTGACCGACCTCCAATGCCTTAACGCCCCTCCTCTCCTCCCTCCCCTCCGTCTAACTCCTCTTGCCCTTTTTCGCAACGTCCCACTTTGCTACAACCTCATCACTGCCTGGAGCGATGAGGATGAGGAGTTTCAGAAATTTGATCTTCGTATCTCAGACATCAATATTTATTTACCTGCTTGCCAACATTCAGCTTCATTCAACTGTTGCTCCATGACATGTATGTGTACTGTAGCCAACCGGGGAAGAACTGCCAGATGAATCAATAATGGAAATAATTGGTAGTCATCATACCTGTGCGTAAGTAAGTGAGCTCGAAGCTCTCACTGCTGTAACTGAAATATGAGCGCGATCTAGCTACCGGTACTTTAATTAAGACTCTGTCCCACAAGCTGCCCATCCTGCACACCTCACTAAGCTTAATGCTAAATGCAGCATGTGAATGCATGTTGTGTCGATGCATATTGATCACATACACACCATCAGTACTTTTTCTCTGCTGGATATTCATTGCCAAATGTGGTGATGCAGTAACTCAGTCCCCCCCCCCCCCCCCCCCTTAATTTAATCCCACCCTCCCTCCCTCCTTGCTCCTCTTGCAGGGCTGCTCCTGGCTGTAGCCTGAAGAGCTCCGCCCACCCTGTCCACCCCTCTCCACCCCGGAGTCCTCCCCCAGGATGTTGAGTCCCATCCAGGTCCTGTGCTCCGACATCACCACCCTTTCTCTGGAGCCCGAGCCGTTTGCCTCTTACACTGAAGGTGTGTGCTCTGTCCTCTCCTATCATGAAGGCTAGGCTGCCAAGAGGGCAGGTGACGGTCACAATCACTATAAGAATAAAAATTGCATAGAACTCCAGCAGTGACTGACGTTATGTCCGTCACTGTGGAGCACGAATGCAGACAAGGTAAAAAAGGAGAAAGAAAAAAAAGGAAAAAAAAGAAAAAAAAAAAAAAAAAAAAAAAGAAAATGAAGGCCATGTGACCCCAGTGTGACCCCAGTGTGACCTACGAGAGCTTCTGTGCGTGTGTGTGCTTGTGCACTGATGGGGTTTGAGTGTGTTTCATTAGGTATGTGAGTGAGAGGTTTGAGTCGGGTTTATTCTCACACGACTAAGTGTTATAGACATCCTGAACATCACCGTGTCTCTGTCTGCTGTAGCTTTTTTTCCCCCCTGCATTGCTGTTTTTGTCCTCGTGTGCCTCTTTCAGTGTGTGTGTGCGTGATTAATAACTTTAAATAATTCGACCAGACAGCTTCTTCAAAGCACAGCTAGCTCTACTTCTATCAAATATACAGAGACAAATGCACAAATGCTGTCGCATCCATCAAGCCAAGCATACACAAACCTTTAAGCATAGGTTCACTCTTCATGTACGCCATTTTGTTTCAAGTAGTTAAAAAGTGTAGCTTAAATGTGATTTGTTTGCTGTCGTAAAAGTCACACACATACAGGTGACGTTAACATCTGAAGAGGTGGAAGAAGTAAACTTCAGGAACATTTTAGCAACAAAAAGGACAGATATTATGTAACATGTATAAGTTTCATTTCAGCTCTATATACAGCTGCAATAAACTGAAGTACTGCAATGTAAAAAAAAAAAGAAGGATAAGAGTCATGAAAAAAAGGAAAATATATAAATAAGGTGCCAATTCCTAATCTGAGTTTGCGCTGGTTTCACTGGATGCAAATTGCTTAATCTAATAGTCAGGTTTATTAATAGAATTATTATGTATTTATATTGATTCTTATCAATAAAAATTCACATATCACAGATTAATTCATCTAGAAGTTGCCTTTCCACACATGACGCTAACTGACATGGTTTGTGATCGCCCCTCGTGTTTGTAATGATTATGCTTTCCCCAGCTCTGCTCGATTTTGCCAGTGTGTGTTTGTAAAGATGTCAGATTCCCTACTGTGTTCCGATTATGTCGCTCCTGTCCACACATGTGAACCTCTAACACAAACACATGCACCGTTCTTTTTCCAGATAGCTCAGAAACGGCAGGACAGGGATCAATTTAACATTTCCCTCCGGCTGCTTCTCCGCTCCTTTCCCTCTCTCTCCCCTCTCCCTTTCCGCCTTCAGCCCATTTATTTTCCGGCAGAGTAATTGAGTACACACACTTGTGCGCACACACATGCACAGAAAATGCAGAATGTTTGCGCTTCAGCATTCACACACTCTCCAAACACACACACCTACCCACGGACACATAAATATCCTGCTGAGTGGTGGCTTGTCTTTGCTTTTAAGGAGGGTGAGTATTTGGCATGGCTTTAATGGACCATGTCAATCCAGAACAAAGACATCTGTAATTGGGAATACAGGATGTTGGTTCCTTGTGCGCTCCCTTCCTAACTGTAGCAAAAAAGAAGACATATACCAGGAAATCCACGTCTCCCAGCCTACATCCCCATTCTCATCCATCCAGACAGCTCTCATAAAGAGTGGGTTTTTTTTGGGGGGGGGGCACTGCATCAATCTTAATGTGAATAAAAATTATGATTGGAATGATTTAAAATACATTTTTCAATAATTTGATTATTTTTTCCCCCACATAAAATATCAAGTGAATTGTTTAAATTTAAACTCATAGCTAATCGTAGAAAGATGAGATGTATTTGTATTGCATTTTATAATGTCCGTGTACTTAAAAAAAAAAAAGGAAAAAGCCAATCCTCTCAGATTGTTTCTGAACTTGTTGGATTTTAGTATTTCTGTTAATCACTGCATACATTCATCAGTAATCTTCAGCTCCAATCAGTTTCTTAGAGCATTAATAATTTGCCGATATTATTATTTTATTTTCTGGTGACAACGGATCATTTCTCTCTTCAGCATTGTCTGATTGTCTCGGAGCTGCTGTCTTTTTTGCAGTGCATTTTCTGTGTCATTACATTCATTCATGCCTGTGTGTGTGGGCACAGGCACTCGTCCTCACAGTGTGCCTTCTTCCCAGCTCGTGCAATGTGGCGATGAGTCAGACAGACCTGCCGATGCTAATGGGATGTCTGTGGTAGACAGACACAGCTAGCTCGCTATATCATAGCATGCACACACTCCAGTACAGAGACCAGTTTATCCTCTTCAGTAGAGCATCGGTGAGCATGGTTGTTTCCATTCTTAGAGCTTTATTCTTCTGAAGTGATTTTTCAGTACATAATATCAGAGAGTAAAAAATGGCTATGCGCTGTGTGTGTGTGTGTGTGTGTGTGTGTTACAGAAAGACAAAGAGGCTACAGGTCACAGAGGATGAGCGTGGAGAATCTGCACTCCCTATTTTATTCAGGAACATGCTGCTCCTGTGGTTCTGCTTATCTCAGCTCGTTCTCTGTGTTACTTCAGTGGAGACACGGATATCTGTAAATGTCTGTAGACGTCTCACACAGGCACACACACACACACACACACACACACACACACGCACAGATACAAAGCAACAAGCTAACCCACATTAGCTGTTAATCTTTACGTGGCTGAATCATTCATGTTCATGGATTTCACTATCTTATAGCGGTCTGCTTTTGATTGGGTGCCATCGTGCTGCTGCTTTAGCAATATTTATCTGTGGATGAACCTCGGTGGCATAATTATTTTACCATGCTCATTCTTCCTCCGAGGATTGGATTGATGAATCCTACTTCCTCCTTCACCGGACTGCCATATACGGTTAACCGCTTACAAGTACCGCTGCCACTGATTGGCTCAGCCTGTTACCATGACGACTCCTCCTCCACCGCTTCTGCCCCAGCACCACTTCCCTCCACAACCCCCCCCCCCCCCACCTCCATCCTTCTCATTCTTCTACCACCGCCACCGCTAACCTGCAGAGAGCCATGGTGAGGAAATGAGGGTGAAGTCAATGTGGACGGACAACCAGAGAGGAGATGGAGGAACGGAACTGGGGAACATGAGCTGAAAGATGACAAAAGAAGCCTCTTGGGGAGAAAAAATAGGGAAATTAGGAGAAGGAATTGAAACTCATTAAGGACAAGAATTATTATAAACGGTGTTTATTGTAATTATTTATTTTAAAATGATCCATCCATCCATTTTCTTGTCTGTTTTATCCACCTTGCAGGTCACGGGTTAGGAACCCCACACAGACATAGGGAGTACATACAGATTAAGGAATTGAACCCAGAACCTTGTTTTTGTGAGGTAACACCGCTAACCTATGCGCCACTGTGCTGCCCTATTTTGAACTGTAAGGACATCTCAGATATTTGAATTACTCCAACTCTGAGTAAATATACTCTATTTTTATTACAGTCAGTGCTTCTTCAGTACCCGGCTTTTTTATTTTTTCGCTCAGTGGACTCAATATTTGAGTGTCTGCGATGAATCTTGCATAGAAATCTAGGTCAGTCAAAGTACACCACATTAAAATGCTTGTTTTGCCTGGAAGGTTCTGTGTTTTGAGTAAAGAGTTTTATAGGTTTTACATTCATAAAGAAGGACTTATTTTTCTTCTTTGCTCCAACCATCGGGCACAGTAAAACTGGCGGGTTTTTGCTTATTATTATTATTATTATTTTGCACATTTGAATAAATGGGGTTTAGAATAAGAAGCCTGAATGTAGGACGGAACAAAAAAATAACTGATCTATGTAAATATGTTTACACATGTATGCATTTCGTACTTGCTGTATTCTTGGTTGGTAGTCGGAGCTTTGATGATCTGAAATGATTTTATGCAACTTCAGTCAGGGTTAGCTACAGCAGCACAGAGTGCAGTGCAATTTGGGATTTGTACTGAGGACGGGGAAGAGATTATGTTAGGCCAGAATTATATCACTGACATGCCCTCAACAAGTGCTTTCCATTTTATGTTATATTGATTGAGCTATGCAGGAAGGTTCAGTAGTTATTTAATCCTCATTTTGCAGAGCTGACAATGAGTCGGGCTGTGTTGATGTCTCGGAACAAAGAGATGGAGACTTTGTCACAAATATGCAAATGAGAGTCCCAAAAAGTTGTACTGGTGTGATATTTAATGCAAATATACTTGTTATTACACTCTAAGGGGATGTTAGAGTGCATGATGCATGAATTATACTGTAACCCTGTATACTAGCATGAAGTGTGTGTATATTTATAATTAGAATCGTGAGAGATTCACAATGTTTTTCTTTGTGGCCAGACGTTGTTTCAGGCATTTGCATTTTGTATTTTAATGCTTTTAACTGTTGACTTGGCTCAATAATTTAACGTCAGGTAAACTGATTAAATAGATGAATGATGGCGCACGGACAATTAGCTAATGGCTTTCTATTCCTCTCTATTGTTCCTTCTGACCCTCTCTCTCTCTCTCACACCCCCCCTCCTCCATCTTTGTCTCTGCCCCCCCTCTTCCCAGCTGATATCATCTCCACGGTTGAGTTTAACCACACTGGAGAGCTCCTGGCCACGGGGGATAAAGGGGGCCGAGTGGTCATCTTTCAGAGAGAACCCGAGGTACACACACACACACACACACACACAAATAAAGCGTTCATCATCCCAGCTGAGAGCAGCGATGAACGCACTTTGATCCCCTCCAGCTACTCTCCAGAATGATTGATCAATAGTCGCCGTCTCTGCTGTGTCAGAGAGTCTATCATCGTACCTCTGCCCAGTCCATGGCATGGTATTTCTTTACATGGTCAAAGTGACTGAAGCTCATGCTCGGGGGTGTTGCATTGATATGTGAGCATGTAGCCCCCCCCTGATATCTTTCAAATGCTTCCGTTTTCTTTCCGCAGAGCAAGACTGAGCCCTTCTCCCAGGGAGAGTACAACGTCTACAGCACCTTTCAGAGCCACGAGCCTGAGTTTGACTACCTTAAGAGTCTGGAGATCGAGGAGAAGATCAATAAGATTCGGTGGCTGCCTCAGCAGAACGCCGCACACTTTCTGCTTTCCACCAATGGTGAGAGAGCCGACACGGAACAAGGGAGTTGTGGGAGTAGTAGTAGTAGTAGTAGTGCTTGGTGCATACTTTATGGAAAATCACTGATATTGGACTTTCTCGGGTCAGAATGCATTACATCAGTGCATTAGGAGATGGTCTGTCTGATAGATTTTTCCTGAGCGCCCTGTTATTGATTAATTTAATTGATTTAATTTAAGAGTATGAAAAATGAAAGGCTTACATCAGCGGTTTTGCAGCATTGCTGCTGAAATGGTCACTCTCGTTTTTTCCACTATAATGCGGAGTTTCTGTGTCCCTCAGTGGTGAAAGCGTAAAACCCCGCTGAATTTCAGCCTCCGTGCTTGCAGAGCTGACAGATTGAATTGTGGGGATTATCTTGCATGCTTTACCATTTCATTTCATGTCTCATTTGAGTGGGTCTTTGTTCAAAACAGGTCTCCTTAAAAAAACATTCTAAGTATTTGAATAAATCTCTCTCTCTCTCTTAATTTCTATTCATTAATTATTCATTTCACTTTTAAATGATAACAGATTTTATTGCCGTTTTATAAAAATGTCTGTTTTCCAGATAAGACCATTAAGTTGTGGAAGGTGAGTGAAAGAGACAAATGTCCAGAGGGTTACAACCTGAAGGATGAGGAGGGTCATATCAAGGACATCTCCACAGTCACCTCTTTACAGGTCTGTCTGTGCGTCTGTCCATCCATTGTGCAATGCAACTGGGTTAGTGGGTAAAGATGTGTGTTCATGCGCATAAATGGGTCAGTGGCACAATGGCTCCAGTGTGTTTGCATGAGTGTGTGTGGGTAGTGTAAAACCTCTCCAGTCTAATTCAGGCAAAGGATCAGTGTTCTCACTTGAATTGAATGCGTGCTAATCTGTGTGAGCTGCTGTGTCTTTCCTTGTAGAGCATATATAGGTGCGCGATGATGATGATGATGATGATGATGATGATGATGATGACTGGGGTCCGACTGTTCTCTCCGTTCACTTATCTGGGATATTAAACTGCTCTTTCCCAGGTACCCGTGCTGAGGCCTACTGACTTGATGGTGGAGGTGAGCCCACGCAGAGTGTTCGCCAACGCCCACACCTACCATGTCAACTCCATATCGGTCAATTCCGACTATGAGACGTACATGTCAGCTGATGACCTGAGGGTCAACCTCTGGCATCTGGACATCACTGACCGCAGCTTCAGTATCCTCGTGTTGTGATGTGTGTGTGTGTGTGTGTGTGTAGAGGACTGGCATGTAGGCATGAAGACATGCATGAAAGCAGGAATATATCAAGTATTACCCCCCCCCCCCCCCCCCCCTCACACACACACACACACACACACACACACACACACACACACACACACACACACACACACACACACATCCATACATATACACATTCACAATAAATTCCTAAATTATAAATATGGCTTACTGTACACACTGTCGGGGGAGGGGAATGTTATTGTTGGGGAGTGAACATGTAACCTAATGAATAATTCAAAAACTGCATTAATATTCCAGATCCTCTCAATTGTAATCCAGCTCAGTGACCCAGACAGGATTTACAGTATCACAGTGGATACTCGTCTCCTAGCAACCCCCAGGATGTATTTATACACAGTTATATATTCATAGACAGTTATATTGATTTGCTGTATTTCTCCTGTAAATTATTAACGTGTTGGTTATGAACACATTTACATACACTTTTATTTTTTGTACATGTTGATCATGAACCTGTGCGGTTTTCCACATCAGCTCAAGCACAAACATCGGATTCTTATTAACTGAGTTTATCATGGACCCCAGCGGGTCCGGCTTAAAGCCGCGGACCCTGGGACATTGTTTTCCTGAGTGATGCTGTCTCTCAGATATCGTTGACATCAAGCCAGCCAACATGGAGGATCTGACAGAGGTGATCACGGCAGCTGAGTTTCACCCCCACCACTGTAACCTGTTCGTCTACAGCAGCAGCAAAGGCACCCTGCGACTGTGTGACATGAGAGAGGCAGCGCTGTGTGACAAACACTCCAAATGTGAGTAAACGGCAACACAAAAGAGCCGTGGATGGAAATATCGAATGCTTCTTGAAGAGAAACATTCTTAGACTGGCAGAATCCAAGAAAGTACGTTTTGCTCCAGTATGATTTTCAACCCACACAGAATTCTCGTGGCCTGGATGTAACGCCAGCCAGTCGCTATAGTTATTTAAAATCAGGAAAAAGTTCCAAGATGCTCAGAGCCATCGAGATGAGACACATGAGTTGTGTGATGGCTTCCTATGAAGCAGTTAAGGACAAATAACTTTTAGTGCCTCTGGATCAACAGTACGGAGGAGGCAGAATGAAACGTATGCTGAAAAGCTGCAGCACGTAATGTGTAAAATAGATTCCATCAAGTTTAGGGGAATCCTACAACAGAAATGTCTGTCCATCGGTTAGGAATGATGCCAAACATTCCTCAAAGTCCACAGGCTGGGTTTCAGGGGTCGTCCTGGAATGTCCACGGTGGTTTTCACAGTAGCCTGACTTAATCCCGTAGAAACCAAGGAATATCACATAGATGGAGGTGTGTAAATGGATTGCCGGTGAGAAATAGATTAAAGTTTATCAGGAATGCTGCCAAAAGCTGCTATCTGGCTGTGAATCACGTTTGCAGGAGGTCACAGCAGCAAAGAAGCTGATCTGTGAAGTCTTAGTGCAGGCGGAATCATTTTGGGACTGCAGCTGTCTTCTGTTTCCAACATACTTACTCATCTTTTATATATACACATGGTGTGTATATATTTATGTGTGTGTGTGCTTATGTATTATATGTAAGATATTTCCTTGTGTGTAAATGAGATGCTCAGCAGCACTGTCTCTCTTATGCTCTTTCTTCCTGTCCAGTGTTCGAGGAGCCCGAGGACCCCAGCGCCCGCTCCTTCTTCTCTGAAATCATCTCCTCAGTGTCGGATGTCAAGTTCAGCCACAGCGGGCGCTACTTGCTCACCAGAGACTACCTGACAGCCAAAGTCTGGGACCTCAACATGGAGAATAAACCCCTCGAGACATACCAGGTGACTGGTTGAACACCTGTGGAAAAAATATTTTCGTTTCAGGTTTCAGGTTTCAGGTGCTGTGATGGAATCCCCTTTAGCGGAGAACAACTGTTCGGTAGTTAAGGAAGCATTAAAATATTTACTCTTTGACTCACTTATCCTCCAGACGGCTGCTGAGCTTGCGCATATAATGGTGTTAAACGATAAGCCCCTTTCTACAACCTTAACTCAGTCTAAGCTCAAAATCCCAGTCGCTGCGTGTTGGTATTCAGCTCAGTGCAACAGAAATATTCTGATGGAGTCCACTCTATGACGAGAGCACCTTTAAACAGAGATTAATATAATTAAAGTTGAAATATGAGGAGTTCAAGCCAAGGAGATGACATTAAAGTAACTAAACAGCCTGTCTTAAATGATCAGTTTACATGCAAAATGCCCCCCAAAAAAGTGAAGTTACACACGAGATAAAGATTAAAGGTTTACTGGGCCAGAAAGGTCAGTGAGTAAAAATGCGTCTTCAGCCTCAAAGCAGGACGATGGACTCGAATCATTCAGGAGATCTGGAGACGTATTTTCCATGTATTTCTAATGTCCGAAAACATGCAGCGTAGATGAACTGGTGACGATGGTGTCTGCAGGTGTTGATGCGAATGTGAACAGATGTTTCTCTCTCTGGATCAACCTCGTGAGTAAGGGTCCAGGCTGAATCCCGCCTCGCCGAACGTCGGCTGGAATAGCCTCTTTGCAGTTCTGCAAAAAGACGAGGTTGCAGACGATGAGTCGATGAGTCGATGCTTTGCTTGGAACTGTTTGACTTGTCATCCTGGAAATAACGTAAGACTGGAGACAGAAAATAAATATCGGCAGGTAGTTTACTTTTACAATCGCAGGACTCACAGACGATTACATTCTTCTAAACCCTTGGTTTTGGTTTCGACCCGCGCGTCATAGCAGGACCACCAGAAACCCTCATTGGAGCCTAGTTTATTTTCATCGTGCAGTGTGTGTGTGGGATGCAGATTCACGTGGGCTTGAAAGGATACGCTCATAAAAATAGCTTTCTTGATATTCCTCTTGCTGACAGCCGCGCTCAATTAATCTCTTTTGTCACTTCTAAGTGATTACTATAGGCAAGCCTCTGTTTATGTGTGTGTTTAGTATTCCTGCTGCGGGTATATGGGTGAACGTGTGTGTGTGTGTGTGTGTGTACCCACCTGACGTGGGAGGCTACAGACACGCCGGAGCTGTTAATATTTGGCTGAGTCTCTACTCCTGAAGTGAAACGGGACGGAGGGATACCTCACACAGTGCCCAATAACTAGATCTGCAATGCAGCCCAGCGACTAGCGAGGGAGGAAGGGAGTGAGACAGAGGGGTGAACATGGTGTGACGGCGGAGGAGGAGGGAAAGACTCAGAGTAATGGCTTGGGTTGAGCAGAGCGGCCTGCGGAGGGGCTGAGGGCATTAAGAGGACTTCAAAAGCGGAGTTGGTCTTGTTTTATTAAAACACCGGTATTCCTTCTGGAACTGGGAAATTATGCAAAACACACGATGGATGAGACACAACGTTTGCTCAAGCAGAAATCCTGCTGGCGGGGATGCAGGTTCACCTGCAGCCGGACGGCGTGTCATTTCCTCCTGAGCAGAATCAAGCGTGTGTCCCGGGGGGGGGGGGGGGGGGGGTGATGGACGACCACGAGCTGACCTCAGCCTGGCCATAAATTGATTCTGACGTGACTGTTGACTGCTGACTTCATGCAGACTGTGAAACTCGGGGGTGGGGGTGGGGGGGGGGGGGCTTAATGCAGGCATGGTGGCTGGAGGAAGGTGTCTGTTTCAGTCCTTTGCATCATCAGGCAGACACAGTGCTGACACAGGCAGGTGGAACATAATTATCGGCGGTGCTATTATCATGGTGAGTCTGAATATTAACTGATCTGGGAAAGTAGCCGGGATATAAATATACTCTCAGACCTCGTACTGCTGAGGGCTTGTGTTTTATTCTATTAGAGTTGTCTTCAGGGAGATTTGTGGTCTGAGACGAGCGTACTATGCGCCTGTGTCTCCTGCTCCGTCTTCTATTTGTGGTTTTTATAACTGGGAGTGAAGCCTCGGTGGACGTTAATCACATTCACGTCTGTGTTTGTTTGCGTTTTCTCTCCAGGTTCACGATTACCTGCGCAGCAAGTTGTGTTCCCTTTACGAAAATGACTGCATCTTTGACAAGTTTGAGTGTGCCTGGAACGGGTCCGACAGGTACGCCATTGTGTTCCTCTGCCTGTGAGACCTAAATGAATGTCCCGCAATAAGAGCTTTTACAGGGTGGTTTATAGCTTCCTTGTTGTTCTGGTGGATCCAGACTTTATTTTTTAGCTATTAATTGTTAAAAAGAAAAAAAGGATTTAGCGTGTAGTATTCTTAAAAGAACAAGTTTTAACACTGTGAAACAATGTTTGCACAAATCTCAAGTGCTTTTAATCAAATATGATAATAAATTACAATTTCAAGTTACCTGTACTTTATTTTCACTGTCTTTACATTTGATCACATTTTAAACTTCTACTTCTCCAGAATTCGGAATCAAATATTGTAACTTTGAATGCACTGGATTTTTAAATGATACATCAATCAATTTCCAGATTCATATTTAACTTTCAGAACATGTAATCCCTCCTATAAAATGTATTTTAACAGCTTAAGTCGCTCGTCACTCGGGGGGACACTGTTCATAATGAGTAAGTGAAAAATAATTTCCTGATAATACATTTAATCCAGTCAAATTTAAACTAGTTATCTGAATGATGTAGAATTTGGAAGAAGTAACAATTAAGGAGAGTTTAAGGTTAGCTAATGCAGGTTTTTACCAGTTTAGCACGTGATGAAGACACACAATGGAAGCCTCCAGAGTGCGGCGAGTAATTCTTCATCTCCTCTTCCTCCACCCAGCGTGATCATGACGGGAGCCTACAACAACTTCTTCCGAATGTTTGATCGAAACACCAAACGCGACGTGACTCTGGAGGCCTCGAGGGAGAGCAGCAAACCCCGAGCTGTCCTGAAGCCGAGGAGAGTCTGCGCCGCCGGAGGGAAGCGCCGGAAGGATGACATCAGCGTGGACAGCCTGGATTTCACAAAGAAGATCCTCCACACAGCCTGGCACCCGACCGAGAACATCATCGCCATCGCCGCCACCAACAACCTGTACATCTTCCAGGACAAACTCAACTCTGACATGCATTAAAGGGCGAACGCCAGCGGGGGGGGATACAAACGAGTCCACGCTTGCTCACACGGCTGTGCCAGAATGTACAGATGTACCCACAGGAATATGCCTACCGTACCCATAAACACACGTCCTCGCCTCTCGGTCCACTCTGACACGCTCCATCACCTCCTCCCCAGCTTCCCAGGACTGAGCGGACCTAGAAAGGGCTAGAAGGGGAACAGGCTGGATTACACAATGGATTCCGGATTATAAAATAGTGGATTTCTTGATTGTTAATCCCTGGATTGTGCTCGGTTGTTTGTTGATTGCTGCAGCTCAGCTGCATAGATTGGAGAGATGTTTACATGTGCGTGTTTACTTATTTTTATCCTTAAATCTTTTTTTGTGCTTTCTCCACCTCCTCTCCTTTCTTTGTTTACTCAAGCAAATTATAATCCCTTCTTCACTATTTTGTTTAACACAAACACTAATGAAAAATGGGTCATTTATGTAAGTGGCTGTTTGTTTGATTACAGATCAATGAGCCCCCGCTTCTGTTCTTACAGCTTGTTGATCATGTTAATGATGGTAGCTGTGATGACCTGCTCTTCAAGGATGAACTCAGGACCCCCCCTCCTTGAGTGCAGCCAGTCACCTCTGAGCTCAAATGGATCGTGGTCAGTGTTGAGGTTACACATTTAGTCCTGCAGACAGAAGCAGACAGATGTGAGGACGCACTGCCCGAACATCTGCTCCACAACCATCAGTGATTTCTTTGGCCTTCAACATCTCAGACTGTGGATTCTGCTCCTGGTCTGGGGCTACATTGTGTTCCACTTTGCCTTTTAATACAAGTCAAATCAAGGGGAAAAAAAGTTCTATATATATATTTAAATAAACGAACTAAATAAATAACTTTAACAATCGAGCAAAAAAGATGCTGCATGTCAAACCAATTTAGACTATAGGTGTTTTATCAATTGACTGACTGACTTGGTTGCCTTCATTTAGACCCAGCTGTACAAAAGCTTCAGGCCCCCCCCAGGGGCCCCATGCAGCACGAGTCACCATAGAGGACAAACCTCTCCTACCCGCATTTGTGTCTTTGGACGCTGAAGCATGTTTACCAATGTTCATTTCACACACTTAAATGTACATTTTGAATGAAGCTGTCCAAGAATCAGTTTCTAACTTGACGGAAACTTGGAAGCCAGAACATTATTGTTCTCTTAAATAAAAAAAGACAAAAAAAATATATGGAAGGGCGTGTCTGTATATATCAATTCTGTTTAAATAAATTTGAGGCGTTTCTTTTTTAAATATCGGTAATGGACTGCGGACTTGATTCTCTGTATTGACTATTGATTGCCTCTGAGGCTGCAGCAGAGATGGGACGTCGGTCTCCTCAGCCTTCCTCACTCATTATACTTTGCTGACGTGCAGAAGATTTTATTTTTGAGATTTATTCTTTTCTTCTCCTTTTCTTTATAAAAATGCCAATTATAATCCTTGTCCCAACCGACTAATGTCACATTTTGTGTTAATGTATGTTGATTGTCAAATGGACATTTATAAATAATGCTTTTTTTTTCTTTTTTTGGGAATAAATATTTCAACAAATTGCATCCAATGAATATAGATCGTTGATTTTTTTTTTTTTACCTCCTCCAAGGAGCTTACATTTTTGTGTTACCACTGAACAGCTTCTTTAGGGTAGGTTTACACTGAGTGTACTAGTTCTTGGAATGAGAGGATATAGTCCCAGGACCATTATAAAAAGGCGAATACGTAATTGCTTCAGTTTATTCTGCCTGAAAGGCGTCATATTCCGTTGATACTGCTGTAGTGATGCGGTCGGAGGCGCCACCTAGTGTCAGTACGCTATTATTACAGCTCTACTGACAAACTTTAGATTGCGAATCTTTTGACATTTCCTTCTTTGTTTCAGAAACGGATATCAGAAAAATGGAAGAAAAAAAAGTTTTTTTTCTCATTTTAAAATGTGCCCGCAATGTAGGAGTAAAATGATTTCAATTTTTTTTTCAGTTGAAAAATATTCTGATTAATTTGGAATCATGCTTGTGATCAGAAAGCTCCACAGCTCTCCACAGTCTTAAAAATCGATTGATGATTTAAAAAGAGGAGGGGTTAAAATTACTCTTTAGCTCTATTATAGAAACAGATCTGTAAGATATTATAATTTCCTATATTGCACGCGTGTTTTTTTTTATTATCAGTAAGCTATTACTGATATCAGACACACACTAAATCATACAGTTAAAGTATAACATATTTCGATAATTGATTGATTTTGACTGAGAGAAATCATTTCTACTTCCTCACTTTGAAAGCCAATGAAATTGCACGTTTTTCCGAGCGCGTCCTCATCCTTGTCCAATCACAGAACGCAAAATACGAAGTGGGCTGTCGAATGGAGCAGTAGGCTTTAGGTTTAGGAAAACAGTAAAAGTGCCAGCTAAAAGGAATATGATAGAAAAACAGGAGGAATGATTTGGAGACAGTCATTGTCAAAGAAAGATTTCTCCATTTTCTAACTTTTTATTTTTTTATTTGGAAGATTCAAACTAAACCGGATTTCGTCGCCATAAAGGTGAGCGGCACAACAGCGGTGACACATTTAAAGAACACGCATGCTAGCATAAGCAACAAAAACTGTTATTCTGCGCAGCTACCTGCCTCTTTACTTTTATTCATGTAATATTTACATGCAAATCACGCAGCTCTATAAAGACGCTTTAATGGAAACCTTTTTTTTATTTTTATAAAGTGTCGCTATATTAGGATCATTTTCGCATCCACTCCACCAGTTGATGCCTCCTCTGGCTGGCTAATGTAAAGCTTCAGGGCTCGCACAATCCTGTAATAATGTAAACACCAGGTTACAAATCCGGGTTTTCTCTAACGAAGACATAAAGTTGTGGTTGGAACGAATCACATGATCAGAGCTTATTTTTAACTACGCAATGGTTTCTCCTTTTTTTGCACTAAGTCAGGTTGTCAGTGACTAAATCTATTCGAACCTTTATTTGGATGATGATTCTCTCAGCGCTTACACCTCGAACACATTGCGCTACTGCAGACGAGCTAGCATATCATTAGACTTGTATCGTTGCTGTTTTCAGACCTTCTCAAACATGACTGTGATTGTGATTACGTTTCATTTTTCCCGTCTGTTTTTCAGCCATGGAACCAACAATGACTGGCAACACCGCCAGACCAAACCTCACTCCCTCCTCCTCTTCCTCCACTCTGAGACCAGACCATTCCACAACCAGCTCATCATCCTCCCCAGTCAAACTGACCCCTAAACAAAAACTCTCCATGCCAACAGCATCCTCATCCTCTCCTGCCTCTCCTCAGAAATCTCCAGGTCTTTCTTTTTGCTCTTCATCTCAATCCACGTCGCCTGCCCCCCCTCTCTGCCAGCCCGTCAGGACCCCTTCTCAAGTTGGCAGGTCTCAACTTAATGCTTCGGCAATAGACAACCCCCACCCTGGATCTACAGCTGCTGCCAAGGCTCCGCAGCCTCCTCCTCTCACACCAGAACCAGGTGGCCTTTCACAACTTTAAAATCTTTATTGAACAGTTTAAACTTTTTCAATTTCTGTTCAAATCTTTATTGTCCCACAAGAACGTGTAATTTGGATAATTTTGAATGATCACCTAATTCTTTCCCAAATTATCAGCATCTATTTCTTTACCGCTGGATTTGAATCTTTTTGGTTCATTTTGAATCGGCGCTGTATTTTTGTACTCAGGACAGCGACCGATGACATTCAGTGTTTGCTAACTCATTTCCTGTTTCCCCTTCAGAAGACCCTGAGGAGGAGGAGGCCAGTTTGGAGGACCTCGAGGAGAGAGCAAAGTCAGGAGATGCTAAAGCACAGGCAAAGGTTATTTCCAGTGGCTAAGCGATGCATGAGATGCTGATGCGATTGATGGATCATGAGATGGATAAGCCACAGAAACGGAGTGTGTGTCTGTGTCCAGATGGGGCGTTACTTCCTGGCGTTAGCGGACGAAGCAGACGAGGAGTTGAACAACTGTACCGCCGTCACTTGGCTCATCCAGGCTGCTAAACAAGGCCGGAGAGATGCAGTCAAGCTGCTGCAGCGATGCCTAGCCGCCAGGAAAGGTACCGGCAGCTCCCGCTGTGACCCTCGGTCCGTGACCGGCAGCAAACCGACGCTGAAATGAATTCAAATTTAGCCGATGCGTCCTCAGTGTGCACATTTCGCATGCGTCCGTTTTTCAGGCATCACTCTGGAGAACTTTGAGGAGGTGAAGAAGTTGTGTACTGAGACGCGTTTCGAGAGAGGAGTTAGGAAAGCAGCTCTGCTAATGTACTGGAAATTAAATCCGGAGAAGAAGAAGACGATGGCTGTGTCCGAGATGCTGGAGAATGTTGAGCACGTGCACGCGGAGCCAGGTACGGTTTCACAGTGCGAGATACAAAATAAAATGTGTCGTCACATTCTTTTTTTTACAGAGGCTAAGAATTGTGCTTTCCTTGTGCGTCTACAGGTAAACCAATCTCCCCGGGCCCACTGAACAGCTCTACCAAGAAACAGAGGCGAGTCCTGGAGACGATGGTCACCAGCCAGGGTGTGTAGGCTTAACGTGACCCCGGCATGCAGGGTGTGCTCGCTACGTTCTTTGCCTGCTCGTAATGCCGTAGATCTTTTAAGGGGGACTAAATGTTTTAATTTATTCATGTTTCAAAACTTAAGAAAACTGTACACCCGTTTCCATCACGTGTCTCTGCAGCCGGCTCCCACGTCGGTCTGGACGACTTTGTCGAGATGACTAAGAAGTACGCTCGGGGCATCACGCCTTCGCCGGTCATGGCTGCAGCAGGAGGGGATGACGACGACGTGGTCGTGAAGAATCCAGATGAATTGCCTTTACACCAAAAGGTAATGATCTCTCTCACGTAATCCGGATCTCTCTGTAACGCCGTTAAGCATCCATTGAAATGCGTGTTGCATTTGAATATTTGAGTCAAACTACACGATTGAACGTCTTCACATTTCATCTCGATGAAATTCGCCTGCTCCTCCCTCTCTTTCTCGGGCTCCCGCCAGATGCTGAAGTTCCCTCTCTACGCTTTGCTGGAGATCAAGGAGCACCTCATCGACTGGGCGTCACGGGCCGGCATGCAGTGGCTCAGCACCTTGATCCCCACTCATCACGTCAATGCGCTCATCTTTTTCTTCATCATCTCCAACCTCACCATCGAGTTCTTTGTCTTCTCCATTCCTCTCCTGGTTTTCTACCTGTCGTTCTTCTCCATGGTTGTCTGCACCCTGCGGGTGTTTCAGGTTTGTGGTCATGGAATATTGTATTGCTGATTATGACGACATTCATTTTCCAACCAGAGGTTATAAAGTTATGTACGGTAGTTATATATGAACTAATCTGAGAAAACAGCAGTAAGTGCAAGAAATATAATTTTCCCCCACAGAATTCCAAAGCGTGGGAAAACTTCCGGGCCCTGACAGACCTGCTGGCCCACTTTGAACCCGGTCTAGATTTGGAGCAGGCTGAGACCAACTTTGGCTGGACACACTTGGAGCCTTATCTGTAAGTATTACCGTGAATCCACGTGGAGACGCGTTGACTCCCCGACGCGCCTCCCCGCTCTTGACTCCTCGTTCTTCGCTTGCAAGTGTTTTGTTGGTTTTGTTCAGGTTTTACTGGTTTGACAAATCAATTTAGCATTTTCTTGTTGCAGTAATGTAATGTTTGCCATTGTGATGACCTAAAAAAAGGTCACAAAGACGACGGTGATAATAATAATGGCAGTGAATCATTTCATAAAAGGCTTTTCAAAGATAAATGGAAAAGACGTGGCTGTTTCGCATTATTCTCAAAATAAACAGTTAAAAAAAACACGAGGGAAATTTAGATGGCAAATTGTGTATTGTGCGAAACAAATGAAAAAATCTAATTGATTGTGCTGTTGAGACGTGTGTCGTGTGTCTCTTTGTCCTCTCAGCTCCTTCCTGCTCTCGGTGGTATTTGCCGTTTTCTCCTTCCCCGTGGCCGATAAATCCTGGATCCCCTGCTCAGAGTTGGCTGCCGTGGGTCTCTTCTTCACCGTCACCGCCTTCCTCAGCCTTCACGCCTCTGCTCAGGTCTTTGCTCGGAAGGCCCTCCTCACCGAGGTCCTCTGTGGAGCCTGCTCCCTTACGCTCCTCCTCCCCCCAGACTCCTCCTGGTTTCTGCGGGTCTTCGGGATGACGTTCATCTCTGTGCCTATCGGGGACGTAGTGGCGCTGAACCTGGGGATGCCGTGTCTTCTTTATGGACACCTTTTCTATCTCCTGTTCCGTATGGCCCAGCTCAGAGGCTTTCATGGCACCTACCTGTGTCTGGTGCCCTACCTGGTGTGCTTCACCTGGTGTGAGCTCACCTTGGTGCTCCTGACTAACGCCACTGCAATGGGTCTGATACGCACCTGTGTCGGCTACTTCCTCTTTCTTTTCGCCCTCCCTATACTCTCCCTGGGCGTGGCGGCGATGCTCATCGTCCAGCTATTGCAGTGGTTCTTCGCCCTGGAGCTGACTAAGATGGCGGTCACGGTGACAGTTTGCTTCGTGCCTGTGGTGTTGAGGCTCTGGACCCGTTTCAGCCTCAACCCCATTGTGGTTTTCCACTCTTTGTCACGGAGCAGCATCGTAAAGCTCATCCTGGTGTGGATCAGCGCGGTGGTGCTTTTCTGCTGGATGTATGTTTACAGGTCTGAGGGCATGAAGGTTTATAACTCCACCCTGACGTGGCCCGAGTACAGCGGCCTCTGCGGCCCGCAGGTCTGGAAAGAGTCCAGCATGGCCCAGACTCAGATTCTCTGTTCCCACCTCGAAGGACATCGCGTCACCTGGACTGGCCGCTTCAAATACGTCCGCGTGACTGACATTGAGAACGGGCCGCATTCAGTTATCAACCTGCTGCCTGTATTTGTCGGGGACTGGATGCGGTGTTTGTATGGGGAGCCTTATCCTTTATGCGAGGAGGTCAAAAAGGTCGCGGCCGTGCCCCGGCCTCTGCCGGCGCCGGCTCCTCCTCCGGGGGATCCCCTGTGTAAGCTCCAAAACCTGGCCAAGCACGAATGCCACATCAAGCGATTCGACCGGTACAAATTTGAGGTCACAATGGGCATGCCGCTGGAAAGGAAGACGAGGAACGGGACGGTCATAGAGGACGAAGATGCGACTAAGGACATAGTTCTGAAGGCCAGCAATGAGTTCAAAGCGGTGCTTTTACACTTAAAAACGGGGAGTGTGGTGGAGTTCAGCACAATACTGGAGGGCCGTCTGGGCTCCAAATGGCCCGTGTTTGAACTGAAGGCCATCGACTGCATGTCGTGCTCCGCTGACGACAAGCTCAGCTGCAAACAGTGCAAGATAGAGCACGACTGGAGGCGCACGGCTCGGTACGCGCTGCAGTTTGGGTTCGACTTCTTCTTCAAGCCCTTCCTGTCGGCCCAGCTGGAGCAAAACCCAGAGACGGGCGCGGAGGCCTCGCCTCAGCAGCGGGGATAAATCAATACGCACGAGTTGTACAGCCATGACGACACTATCTATGATTCTGCAACGCCGTGCTGGCGGTTCTGTCGCGCTGCAAAAGGCGGATAGATAATCAGACAGGTTTGCGTCTTGTGTGTGTGTGTGTGTGTTTGCATTCTTATATATTTTGAGCCAAAGTGTGTGAGGATGTACTCCATAGAACAGTAAGATTAATGAAGCTCGAATATACCAGAATAATTCATTTACTGTCGATAAGGTGAAGACAAACCGATCACTTCATCCAGGTCAAGCTCGACGTGTTCGTCATCGACGATTCTATGAATGAAGCATTTTGGATTTTTGTTGTCGTCTTAAACGCTCTGACTACTGAACCTGCCTGTGCCTCTGACCTCCAGATATAAATATATAAAATAATAATATATCAGAGTTTATTGGTCTACACATGGCTGTAATGCCGACGACAGCTTTTAATGGAACCCTTTGCTGTTAAGTTTTAATCATGTAACACCACAAAGTGTGTACAGAATGCGATTTTGAAATGGTTGGTGAATATAATTTACAAATGCTTTCTGTAAATAAATACATTGTGATCTACCAGCCAACCTGCATCTATATCTATTTATTAATTTACTTTTCTAAACCCCATTTCTTTCAGCATGCTCTTACACCCACCTTCCCATCAGCGTAGGGGACGAGTAAAGGGCTGAAACCTCACATCCTCTCGGATTCATTGTTCAACCAAACATAGTTTTTTAAATTGCAGCAGGTCTGCTAATTTGGTGCAAACATAAGATACTAAGAATTAGAAACGATGTTCTTAAGTGTAAATTAATGCTCACATACACATACAATGCAGCGTTCCATCAACGGGACTCGGAAAAACAAGGGGATAGGAGAACAGACAGACGGGACAGGCAATGGAATGAGATGAAAGAAATGTAATAAAAAGCACAGCATTGTGGGGAAAGAATGAAATGTGGGCTGTGATCGCAGCTGCTTTGAGGCGTTTTATGTAAATGACTCTCGATAAACAGATTAACACAATCTACTTATACGGATGAGCAAGAACCTTCGACTGGTTCGAGTCTTATGCATCCACAGCTTCAGTTTACATTAGGAAATCTGTCTTTTAATTGAGCTGGAAAATGGACGCACTGAGAGATACAATTCTATCTAAATTAGGTAAACGAGCTCAAGACGGATATTTGCATTGAGCTTGTTATAGTACAAATCCTTTGACTATGCAAATCTCCAAGTAAATGTGTTCGGTTCTCAGAGTCAGACTCAATGAATGAGCATTTTTACTGTGACCAAAACTGCTGATCCTGACACTTTACATGTTATTTCCATATGTTGAATTAGGATTTTTGGATAAAGTCTCATATTAGTCACTATCAGTGCCGACTCATGCCTAGGAAGCCTGATTAACTCCGTATGAAAGTGTTACGTCATCAGGCGCACTCCAGACGGGACTTTGATGGAAAATAGGTCAGTTTAAGGGCTGGCGTCAGAAATGAAATGAGAGGTGTCTGATATTCTCCATTCTCTGGTCCCTTCAGACTCGTACCAAATGCTGCCTCCAAAAGTTGAATCCACCAGCAGTCATGAATAGGTTAAATCCATTCTCTCATAGATATTCCAAAGCCCTAAGATGATTATGTTAATTTAATAAAAACAGTGACTCCTCACATTACTGTGCTGCTCATAACAAAGCTGATGAGTTGGAATAATGCTGTTATCACTGCCAATTAGCAGCACTGTTTCCTTCTTCCCATGAAGTCATTAAGATGGTTCTGTAACTAGTCCATTCAGGCCAGGCCAGTCTCTGGGAAGTATATAAAACACAATTTGTTTTTATCTTCTTTCTTCGAACTCTCCCATTCTTTCTGAAAGAACACTGTACAAAAAACAGGCTCACTACACAGAGTGCCACATTGTGGGAAACAGAAAAAATCCTCAGGCAAAACAATTAACAAGATCACTAATTACACTCGCCGACACACATTTACTATGGGTCAATTCTCCAGCAATGAAAGGACACGCATCCTCCTCATTCTCTGCCTGCAGCCACAATGTCTGTTGTTTGCTTTTGTGTGTGATGATCTCGGCAAGAACCCGAATATTGTGTCTTCTCCCAATCAACGCTGCTGTAAAGAGTACGGAAAAGTGAGTGACCCCTGCAAGAGAGGACATGAAGTGGATGACTGAAACGTATACCCGTGACAGGGTGCTCTTCTTTTTTGCGCTTGTTTGTGTTGCCCTCCAGCAACGGGCTGCGTATATATGCTGCATCCGCAGCTTGGATGATGGTCTGTGAATGGCACGCTGGCGCAGCAGCGGTGCAGAAGTAACGCTTACTCCAGAATCTGGGTCAAACTCATGCCATTTTCATGCTGTGAAATGATTCACCTGCTTTCATGGTGAATTACAAGGCACTGGACCCCCCCAAATAAATAAACATTTTGATTTAAAGCTATTAATGAAGATAGAGAGCGAAGATTTAGTTTGACATAAGGTAAAGAAACACAAAGTACAGTAATTAATAAGATGTATTAATACATAAAATACACAATAGTGTTTTGGTGATTGACTTGTTTATACATCAGAGTTATCTTTCTTTGTCAGATTAAAATGGGTCAGACCAAAGAAGGACCAAGTTTAAATCGTTTTTTTTTGGTTTAATATTACTGTCGGCGTCTCGTCGTCGTACGTCATGACGTAACGTTTCTCCTCCGCCCGCAGCGTAAGGACGCTTTTACCGCGCGCGGTGTCATCCTTGAACACGCAGTCAGGTGTCGCGCTTCTGTCACGTTACCGGCGCCGCCCGCCTGCCCCCCCCGGTTTTATTTATTGATATCTGTTCAGTTGTATCCATTCAATGTACAGGAACGAATGACGTCACCGCGCACCCCACTGTGCTTGCGTGAATGTGGGCGTGGTGGAGCGAAGTGTCACCGTGAGGAAGCAGCCCGCAGAGCTGGAGGGTCACGTTTCCCCGGTGGGAAACTGCTGTAAAGTGCGCGTTAGCGCCGGGGAGCGGAGTCCCGAAGCGTTCCTGCGTTCAGCGACATCTTTCCGGACGCTCCGAGGTGAGTTCATCCTCATCCAAGCCTTTGGACGGGCCGAACGGGGCGCGTAATCGTGGCTGCATTGCGGGGAAAACCTGCGTGATTTGTTTGATGTCTGGCTCAGCCGTGCCAAAGAGGAAGTATGAAACGGGATGGGAACGCGGACGTGCGTTAATTAACGATCCGCCGGACTACGGGTGATTCCTCCCGTCGTCTCTGACGTCACGGGAGGAAACGGAATAAAAACACATTATTCGGTGGGTGGTCGGATCCGGAGCAGCAGCCCCACGAACGAACGAGGACACCCGGACTCTCTGTGGCTGGAGGATGCTGCGGCAGACCCGTGCGTGCGTGCGTGCGTGCGTGCCGCCGTGGGGTGTGGTTGGCGACACGCACAGGCAGATTAGAACAGCGCTCCTTCCAGCAGCCCGGTAATCATCTGACAGCTCGTCGGAGAGCCGACCCGCACTGCGTGGAGCCGCCTCAGCGTGACCGCAACGTGCCCCCCCCCCACGCGTGGCCTCCGCCGTGTCCACCGGGCTCGGGTTCACCGGCTCTGGACCCAGACGCGCACATGTGTCGCACGTCAGCCTGCTCAGGGCATGTTAACGTAAACTGCTCGTTGTGTGTGTGGATGAAGTTATCCTGATGAAGGGTATCTGTAATCAGGCGAGTCTACTGGGGCACGTCACCAGTTATTATTATTTAATTACAACCCCCCCCCCCCCCCCCCCCCCCCTGACCTCACCCTGACAGTGTACTTTATGTAAGTTAAACATCCATTTGATGCCGTAGCAGCTTTCCACTCGTTATGGTCGTTGTATTTATTCTCCTTTCCCACATCCCAAATCCTCCCACTCGTTCTTCATTCAGAATCCCGACTCTCCCACCGCTCCCTGGCGTTTGTCATCCTCCCACTGTGGGTTGGCTCCCAGCTAATCCCTCGGGACCTTAACCCACATGTGCATGCCCCTCTCATCACGTCGCTTCATTCATTATAAGACATAAACCATCCCATGTTATTAATACAAAGACGGGTTTCCATGTTTGTTGCATTCAGAGGGCAAAGAGTCACTTCAACAACGAAGGTCCACGTTAATTCATTAGCTGTCTTTATAGCCCTAACGGTAGCAATCAAACTAGCAACTGTGACAGCGGCACAATGAGAGACAGAGATCGTGTTGATGTTTGGCTAATCATCGGGGTTAGTTGTAACTTGAGAAGTTTTTCGGTCTCATGATTCACTCGTTTTGCACTTACCTCAGTTCCTCAGGCTTTCAGTGGGAATTTAGAAAACTGCTGTGTGTGTGGGGGGGGGGGGGGGTGTCTGGAGTGGAGTGGGGCTCGAGCTGTTTTTGTTGATGCTGTGTTCAGATAAAAGACACATGAGAATCATAGAATGATGGTAATGAATGTGTGACGTGAACAGAAGCATTTCTGTTTGTCTGGCCTCACCCTCAGTAAACACAGCAGTGAGTCCATCTGCTGCGTGTGTGTGTGTGTGTGTGGGGGGGGCTGTTTGTAGGTCTGACGAGGCCCATCTAGAAGTGTGTAATAAGGCTTCAGACTCAGATTGAGGCCCCCCCCCATTATAATGCCCCGATAATTGAAAATGTGAACCAGCCCCCTGGCCTGCCGCTCCACAGGTACTACTATGAACACCAGCTCATGGTATCCAGGTACCGTCCTCATGTTCTGTGGATGCTATACCTGTTACAGTCATTATCTCATTTGCTTTTGATGTTGATTTGTTCTTGACACCATTTCTTAATCAGCAATTTGCTCGATTTGTGAAACTCCTCAACAACTGCAGACCGTTTCAAAACGTCTTCCTTGTAGCCTCCATGAAGTGCCTTAACTCTTGAACAGATTGTCTCGTTGCTACATAGGAGCGGTGATAACCTTTTTCATCGTGGCCGTCAGTCTTTCTGCTGAAAGGTTTCTGTTTAAACACCGAGGCGCTTCACGCTGGTGACTGCTGGGTAATGGAGGTCTATTACATCCTTCCATGAACATTAAAGTTTCTTGTGAGCTTCTTGGCGTTCCTATAAAATGTTCCATTTTCCCCTATAAAATCTCTCAGTTAGTTCATGGCTTCCAGCGTGGGATCACGTGGCTGCTTTGATGGAATATATCGCCTGTTCTTATGCAGATGTTTTTGCCAGGCGTAGTCTGGGTCTTATTAAACGCACATTTGTTTTTAAATGTGAATAAATGCAAAGACCTTTTGGTGTCTGTACGAACGAGCTGTCAGACGTCTGTCCCTGGTTGTCCTGTGTCTGTGCATGAGATCACCCATTGAAGCGAGGGGACACCTGGAAGGTCTCGTTGAGCACCTTTTCCCATTGTGCTTCATCCTTTTCTACTTCTCTCTCATCGGGTTAATCCCCTTCTGCGCTTTCCTCTCATTCTTTTTCTCTCCCTTCTCTACTGGTTCTATTGCTTGACTGCATGTTGTGTAGAAATCCTTGTGGAAGAAAGCCCCCCCCCCCCCCCCCCCCAGCAGCAGCAACGCCTCAGATCGGACCAGATAACAGAATCTTTTGTGCATATGGAGGTTTTTTTTTGTCGCCTGGACATCTTCTATTTAATAGATTCTTTGTGTGTGTGTTTCTCAAATCCACCCTGAGAATCCTGCTTCCCATCATCCTTTGCTATGAGAGGAATCGAGAATTGGCGAGCAAGGGTTGCCTTGGTAACTATTGCTGCCATCCGAGTATGTCGTATGACGTAATGCTTCAGCATTCTTTTATCTTATTTTGTTTTATCTTATTTTTTTATAGTTGGGGGAGGGGGGAGACTGACGTTAGTGGGTTACACTAATGTCTAGAGATGAGAGGAGACATCTATAAATGCGCAACGTGAGAGAATGACAGCCTGCACCGTGCTGAGGGGGGGAAAGTGGGAAGGATCGATTGGCAGTGGATGAGGAGTCGCCTGGCCCGAAGAGTTAAAGGGAAAAAAAAAATCAATCAGATATTTGAAACTAATATATTCCATGATGAGAACGTGTGAAGATGAACAAAGAACTGTTTTATGTAAAGGTTTATAATCTCGCAGGCCCAGAACAGAGCAGCCGTGCTGTTGGTGTGTGAGGCCAGCGACCATGACCTCTGTGGGGCAGACACGCCTTCATGCACTACGAGTCTTCCAAGTCCCGCCCTGGGACTGGAACAGGATGATGATACATTTCCTAGGTGGGGATGTGTTGGGCAGAAGAGAGCATCAGAGTAGAGTGTTGTAGTCCCGAAATAGTGTGTGTCCTCCAGACGCCAGCAGGCCACGTGCGCGGCCCAACACTATCGCACAGTCACGTCTTGTAACCCAGTTTTTACAGCCGACTCACTCTCTCTGTCTCTCCGTCTCTCTCCAGTGGAAACCATTGGCCCCATCCAGCGATGATGTAGACTGGGCATGGCTGTGAAGATGACGCTTGCAGGGAGGAGGAGCAGCATCTGACTCCTCCTTCTCATCCCCGGCCGGCCCGCTGCGTCCGCTCTTTATCGGCCAGTCAGAGTGCTATGTCTTCGACCGCGCCCACTGCGGCCCCGCCCTTGAAGAAGGGAAGGAAGCCAGACAAATCTGAGGTTATGACTGATTCAGTGCAGGTGACCAATGAGGAGCTGAGGAGCAAACTCATGGATGTCCAAATTGAGCTGCAGCAGGAGCGGGGCAAGGTAATGAGGAAGAAGAGGAGGAAGAAATGGAGGCTTTATGTGCAGAAACATAATGACATAATGACAGAGGTTTTTTTCTGTTGAGTTTGTATGTTCTCCCCGAGTCTGCGTGGGTTCTCTCTGGGTTCTCTCTGGCTTCTTCCCACCATCCCAACCCGCTTGAGTGGGTGTTTGTCTTTCTGTGTGGCACTGCGTAGACTTGGCGACTTGTCTAGGGTGTGCCACGCCTGCCACGGCTCGTATTAATGAATGTGTTGCTGTTTCAGGTGTGTAAGCTCCGTGAGCGGCTCCAAGAGCAGCGGCAGGCTCGGGAGCTTGAGCAGCACAAACACGCCGTTGCGCTCACCGACCTGCGCGCCAAACTCCACGAAGAGAAGCTACGTGAGCTGGCGTCCATCCGCGAGGGTCAGGCGCGGCAGCACGACGTCGAGTTGGCCCGCGCCATCAAGATCCGAGACGCTGAGGTGCAGAGACTCCAGGCGCTCGTACATGCACTGAGAGACGGAGCCGCAGACAAGCTCAAAAACGCTCTTCTCTGTGAAGCGCGTGAAGAAGCCAGGAGAGCTTTTGATGGGGAGAGGCTGAAGCTACAGCAAGAGGTAGGCTCCGCCCTATATGCAGGAGAAAGTCAGTGCAGTAATACCTCGACATGCGAGTGTTCCCGAGATACAAGCAAGCCTGCGTGTCAGAAAATCTTCCTCTCTGTGGCGTAGCAACACTTTCTAACAACGATCAACTGGCTCGCTTCTGTTGCTTCTAACTGTATCTCAAATTTGTGCAATAGGTAAGGGCAATCTCTATTTTTTGATTGGAAAGAGAGCATTCAGAAATCATCACGTGCGTGCATGTGTTTATGTTTTAGTATATGCCAACTTTTACTGTAGGACTGTGTAAAGCTTTTGTAAACTTGGTGCTGATAAACAGGAAGCAGGGGGGGGAAGCGTTCCTCGCCAAGCTATTGTTCCATTACAGCCGTTCCGGACACACGGAGCATTCATCATTAAGTAAATCTGATTGGAATGGACATGTGTTTATAAATGAGTAATACTTTGTTGTTTTTGTTTCACTGCATGGTTAATATTACTATTTATTTTTTGTCTGTATGGGGGTGTTTCTGCAGATCCAGGAGCAAAAGGCAGCCAGGAAGCAGGCTGAGGAAGCACTCGGAAATGCCCAGCAGGCAGATAAGGCCAAAGCAGCAGATCTCCGCACCGCCTACCAACACCACCAGGATGAGGTGCACCGCATCAAACGGGACTGTGAGAGAGACATCCGGCGCCTGGTGAGACCAGATGCACACTATAAACTGAAGCTATAATCAAATATTGTGCTGCGATACTGAAAAGAATGATCAGACTTCACCCTGGAACCCTTAAATTAGTGTGATCTCCTTTTGATATGTTATCTGGACGAAATCACTCGCTGCTTGTTTGTTCCAACCACATTTGAGTTCCTCACTCACAACATCTGCTTTCATGCTTCTGCGGTTAATTTCCACTAATGTATGAAGATTACAGCCTAATTGCTGCACTTTTCCTGATCTTTTTCTTGCTTATCTGCTAAACCAAGTCTTCTGCAGGTCGACTTTAACCTGATTACATACAGAAGGGCTACAATGACCGGCGTTAATGTTAGAGAATGTTTATTTTGAGGTAAAAGGTGGCTGATTGATGGAGTACAGGCAGTGCAGGAAATACCAGCACTAAAGAAGAAAATGTGGAAGGAAGCACAACAAGGACCAATTTGTCAGAAGACATTGTGTGAACATAGAGCAAGAACAAAGCTCCATGCATTAGTCCCAGCGGAGGCACTATATTTTATTACTGCATTTCACTCTGTCCTCCTCCCTCAAAGATGGATGAGCTGAAGTCGAAGGACCGGGTGGTGTGTGCCCTGGAAAAGGAGCTGGGACTGCAGGCGGGCTACACCCAGAGGCTCCAGCTTCAGAAGGATGCCCTGGATGAGCAGCTGGGCCACGTACGAGAGGCTGAGAGACACAACCATAGCAGTCCCAAGAGAGAGGCGGTTCCTGTGCTGGGGGACAACCCCGACTTTCTGAACAACCAGGTACACGGACTGATTGCGTACCCAGTGTTTACATGAAAGATACATCAAATCAACATTTACCTTTTTACCTTAATAATGCAGAAAGAAATGGATTGAATTTGATCTTTCACTAGCTGCAAAATAATATACATATATATATATATGTATCCAAAATGGTATAAAATGGGTCCCAGTACATGCATTGAAGTGTCAGTTATCTGCTGAGACTCTGGATGTGCCTGTATTTTCCTGTTGCTCCTGCTGGTACTATTGTTTCTGTTGGGGGTGTTTCTTGGCCTCAGCCTTCGTAGGAAGTTGTCTTGTAGCGCCCCCCCCCCCCCCCCCCCCTCCAATAACAGAGAGCAGGATGTACGGTATGTAAGGTCAGACTCAAGGATAAAAGCACAATAATAAAGCATGCTAAGAATAGTGGGACCAGCACCTGACTTATTAAGAAAAAAAATAAAATTAGTTTGGGCTAAAGCCCAATCAATACATAATTGATTGGGCATCGGAGAATCAGGTCAGGGGCTGTGGTTAAAAACCAACTCACCTGACCCCAGACCAGCAGATTTTCCCACATTTGTTGATCCAACATTATGTTGAAGTTTCTTTTTTGGAACTAAATCAACGGAACTAAAAGCGAGACTAAACTGTTTTGTTATTCTCTTTCTTTTGTTCTTGTGTCCTGAGTAAAGAACTGCTTCTGTCTGAATTAACCCGCTCTATCCATCCACTTCAATTACCCACCTGCCCTCCTCTGTCCAATACCTTTTTTTTTTTTTTTAGATTTGGTTTTGCTCCTCTTCTCTTGCTCCCTCTTCTTCACAGGAGGTGGAGGAGCGTGACATGAGGAGATTCCAGTTGAAGATTGCGGAGCTCCTCTCGGTCATCAGGAAGCTCGAGGACAGGAATGCTCTGCTGGCAGATGAAAGGAATGAACTAGTGAGGATGTACCTAAACACAAATATCACAGCCGCACGAATGTTTGCAAATTGTTACACAAATCAAATCACATTAAAAAAAGATGCGTTTAACAAAAGTCTTCCATCTTTGCGTCACTAGAAGTCGAGACTTGAGATGACGGTGTTTCCTTTGTCCAGTTGAAGCGGGTGCGAGAGGCTGAGAGCCAGATGAAGCCAATGTTTGAGAAGAACAAGCGGCTGTCTAAGAAGAACGATGACCTCCTCCAAACGCTGCAGAGAATGGAGGAGAAACTGAAGAATCTGAGCCGAGAAAATGCCGAGATGGTGAGAGAAACTCCTTCTGGACTCTTAAATTCCTCTTCTTGACCCTCAACATTCAAACACCAGCAGAAATTAGTGTGGATGTTCCGCTGGCGTTTGAACGTCGAGTTCTCCAGAGGAAGAGGGACCGCACGGCTTCACGAGCGTCCTGCTGAGATGTTAATGAAAAAAAGGAAACGGGACAATGACCGGCCATTTAAGGACACGCCTCGATTAATTCTGACTCTGACCAGAACTCGTTCCTCCTCTCTCAGAAGGTAAAAACCTCATCCTCTCAGCCCCCGCCTCAGCAACAGTCCTCTCAGCTCCAGCTGAGGCGGCCCAGCTCCCTGACGGACCTGTGCCACGCCCACGAGGAGCAGGAAGTGGAGTTCCTCAAGCTGCAGGTGTCTGAGCAGCGTGGCGTCATCGATGCGCTCACGCAGGTCAGGCTTCGGCTCCAACCACCGGGGTCGAATGTGAAATAAACAATATCTGTTCCTGGTTTATGAAGAATAAATGTGTGTTTGTAACATGTAACGTCTTCATGTTCATTAATTTAATGCTGTAACTGAATAAGTAAAGCAGCGCTGAGTGAATGGATGCTAATGATTCTCTGGAGCACAGATAGGTTTACGTTTCTTACCACAAGGGGGCGTACGTCACCGCTGCAGTTCAGTAAGACTATAAAGGAAGAAAAAACATCCAGATAGGAGCTTTACTCTGTAAAAGAAATATACAGTATTTAAATTCAAGGTGAACATTGATTAAACGAGGAAATTACACACATGTGAGACCCGGCATTGAACTCTGTGAGCCGTGGAGTCGTCCCGAGATCTCCGGTGTGAGGCCGGACTCTGCTGGAGCAGGTTGAGACGATGATCGCTGTGTTTGTCTCCAGGAACGTGATCGATTGGCGACGAACAAAAAGAACAGGAGGAAACCAATCAAACTGGCCAAAGTAAGTGAGCACGATTGAACCTGTTTGAATCCAGTGCTGGCTAACGAAGCGGCGCCCCCTTGTGTGGCGTGCGGATCTGTGGAGGGGTCTCTGTTTCGTACGTTTATGTTTAATTGGGCTCGGGGGACAATAATGACAGGATCTCTCTCAGCTGGGAGCTTTGAGCTGTGCACACATGCATCTCTGACATAAACCACGGCCAGAGCTAGTGGAGAATTACACCCCCCCCCCCCCCCCCCCCCGTTCTTTACCGGTACTTTATTTTGTAGATTTAGTGTTATTGCTGGACCATTACAACATTTATTTGCCTAAATTGTCTCTTCGCTCTTTGTGTGTTGATAACAAAGCATATACCTAATCGCTCATGTACAGACGTGCGTGCGTGTGTGTGTGTGTGTGTGTGTGTGTGTGTGTGTGTGCGTGCGCGCGTGCGTCGGGTAATGCATCAGGGCAGATTGCGCTGATCATGATGTTGCTAGGAGGAGGAGCTTCATGGATGCTGCTGGATACTTTCTCCCGTGTGTCACTTTGGCGAGGTGGATGCAGCGGGAGCAGCAGCTCGGCCCTTTCATCCTGAATTGAGTCTTTTGGGCACTTTCAGACAGAAGTTGAACAGATGAGACTAAAGCAGATGCGTATGGTCAAACCGCTCCTACGGAAAAACCAGAACTTGTAGCGTTATTGTCTGTTTTCCATTGTGTTGTAGTTTAACAGAAAGCAGGTGCACTTTGCTGAAGACCTGCAGAAGCCTACATGGATTAGCCAGCGTAGTTTAAGGGTTGATGAATGATTTGGGGGGGGGTTCTTTCTAGGGTAGAGCGCGTGTTTGTATCTAGTAGCAACATGACGGAGCTCATCCTCCTCATCCTCTACTTCTCTGCCTTCATTTGCCTCTGTGTTCTCGTCTGCCTCTACTTCTCTGGTTGCCAGGAGATGACTTATAAACACGATGGTAAGTTACTCGGGGATCTGGGGAGGTCCATAGCAACAAGGAAGTAGAGCTGCCATGATCGATTGCTCAGTCGATTGTTTTGTAATAATATCCTTCAGTTGCTTTTAAACAGTCAGATATTCGCCGGGTCCCCTTTTGGGTTTCATTTTGGACTTTTGGATTGTTGTTTGGACAAAACATGTTGGGCTTCAGGATGTTGTGATTTTTAGAATTTGTAACAATATTTTATGATTAGTCAACAATTGTGAAACTAACTGGCAGATCAGTTGATGCTTAAACATAATCAATGGAATGGAGCTGATCTGATTTGATTTACCTTTAAAACTAGGAAGCAGTTTTTATAAACATGTTGTGGAGTGGAATAATCAGTGATTGCAATTTGTTCAGTCTGAAATCCGACGTGAAATATTCATGAATTTTGGGTTTCTAGATTTGGGACTAGCATTTAAGGTTTGACTTTTATTTATGTCTCTGCTCTTCCTCTCCACAGAGGCATGTTGTGGAGACATATTTTGGATTTGATGAGGAGTCTGTCGACTCTGAGACCTCCTCTCTGACCTCCTTTAACACTGATCTCACTGACCGCACACCTGCAACTCCAGAGGAGGATTTGGAAGAGGTAAGAAACTCTGTCATTTATATTGATAGGGTTGTATTTGTCTCACGTCGCCATCTCTATTTTCTTTACTTGAATCCAGACGGTTTCCCGTGAAGAGTCAGAGCTTCGTTTCCGTCAGCTGACCCGAGAGTACCAGGCTCTGCAGCGAGCCTACGCCCTTCTCCAGGAGCAGACGGGAGGCTCCCTGGATGCTGAGCGGGAGGCCAGGGTTCGTGCACATCTTTTTATTCAAGTCCACCATATTTACTACGGTAATCATCCGGCTGTCCTCCAAAACTATCCAACTTCCAAGTGTAGTAAATTAGCTGAATTTTTGTTTTGTATTAACAGCAAAGGAAGCTCTTAGAATGCTGCTTTTTCTCATATGTGACGGTTGATCTCCTTGCAGACTCGCGAGCAGCTTCACGTGGAGCTCAGCAGGTGCCAGGCCAAGGTCGTCGACCTGGAGAAGGCCCTGGCCGAGCGGGGGCAGGTAACAAAGACATGGGACAGTGACGGGAACTCCGTGGTCCTGCTCTCGCTGACCATCATGCATGTCTTTCTGGCTGCTCTGGGCTGCCGCTACACAAACTCCTCTGATGTCACGTCCTCCTTACGTAATGTCCAACTGTGTGCCTGCATGCTCTGCCTCTGTTTGTTGGACCTTTTAGTGCGGTGAGCCTGGAGACGAGGCTAAATTAGAAACCACTTCTAATCCAGTAATGTGACCTGATCATACAATACAGTTTATTATTGATTTTAGTTTATTCACTATTTGCAAAATTCTAGTAAACATTTTACTCTGAAATAAACCTAGTCTATGTAGAGGAAAGGCTCTGCTATCTTGTCAAGTCTAAGTAGAATTTTTTTTGGATTTTGCATTTTCTTCCTTTAATTGTTTAATTCTTCACCTCTGCATGTTGCTTCATCCATCTTTGTCGTTTTGATGTCCTGCTTTGCTTGTTTTCACCTCGGATTGCTGTTTATTGCTGTCTTTATTGGGGCCTTTGAATGAATAATTTGGTTTGATTCATCCACAGTGATCTTGATTTGTCAATAAACTAATGCTGCCACTCTTTTCCTTTGTGTTTGTGGGGCATTTGCATGTGTCCTTTGTAAATACAGGACATTTTGTCTTGGGAGGTTTTGTGTTTCTGACTGCTTTATTCAGTTCTTCCTCTCATGGGGATACTTTCCTGTTCTTGGCAGGGACAGTTCTTGCTGATGATTTGTTTGATTGTTATACAGGATTCAAAATGGGTGGAGGAAAAGCAGTATATGCTCAGGACCATCCAGGAACTTCATGAAAAGGTATACTGAAATAGTCTATAATAACTTTTAATGTGTCATAACCTTAAACATTATTATTATAAATACAATGTTTACTGGGAACCATTTCAAAAGGAAAAATAAAAGTGGGACCTGATGATGAACGATAAAGGTACTTTAACCTGGAGGTTTGGGATTAATGTATTTATATACACATAATACTTCAAGTACTGCCAGATAAATGTACTTTTATTAGTCTAAGGTGGTTTCTCTCTGCTGACTCAGCACTGGTGATATATTTTATCCAATATTGCATCCAACAAATATTGATTTGACAAAGTGCAGTGATGGAGTATCTTACAGCAAAGGGCAATATGGCCGACTTTACGGGGCACTAAAGCAGCGTTTGTGTAAATTGCTGCCACTGTGACACCGGTATGTGGTCTGTGGATGTGTGTGTCTGTAGATGTGCGTGTTGCAGCAGACGGAGACGAGGCTGCATGCAGAGGTCCAGGATGCCAGGGATCAGAATGAGCTGCTGGAGTTCAGGGTCCTGGAGCTGGAAGTAAGAGACTGTACCAATGTCAAACTGTCACTCGGGACTGACAACAATGATCTCGGCTCTCGATGCAAGGCCTGCATACAGTGACTCAGCGAATTGACGGCCATACGTAGAGTTCACTCATGCATTTTCAGGTTCTCCTCTGTTTGTGTCTGTTTTGCATGGCAGCTGTAATTTTACCTCCTCCTCTGAATTGGAACATTTTTTAATGCATTTTTTTATGTTAACATGAATGCAATTTTAGTTGAATAAAAACCAGTTTACATTCATGATCCAATCCCATCTTTGTTCATTTTGTCTCAAGTGTGTGTGTGTGTGTGTGTGTGTGTGTGTGAGTGTGAGTGAAACATTTAGTTACATTTTCATATTAAGGAAGCTCATATCCGTGGTAATAATAATAATCTGCCAAGTGTTTTTCTTAAAATACATTTACACCAAAGGAAGTATGGTTTTAGTACCTCGAAGTTTGGACGCATGTAGCACTCGGAATATCAATTAAATAACCCGTAACTCAAATGTGTTTCCATTGTTTATGAAGATTGTGTGTGAATGTAGATGGAGTAGCATCTGCTTGAGATCCCATTCATTCTGTACCGGTAGTTCCAGCATGTTTCCAAACACCCATTTGGTTTGCTTTCCCTTTGAAATCTCTGGGTTCTCGCCTCCCTGTAAGTAAATCCCTCATTCATTCCCCTTCCGATCATTTGCATGCTGTGTCTCAGTGCGCCACCGCTGATGCTACGAGGAACTGTTAACACAACTTCAGAACTTGCTTATATGGCAGTTTTTGTTGACATGCGTACCCTGTAGGAGAGGGAGCGCAGATCTCCTGCCCTCAATCTGCACATGTCTGCGTTCCCTGAGAACAGCAGCAGTGCCCTGCAGATATATTGCCATCAGGAAGGAGTCAAGGTGATAATTTATTTGTACAAAACCAATTTATTATTCTTTAAAGTCTTCGTACAGTCAATTGGATTTGGACCTCTGTGCAGGATGTCATCATTCCCGAGCTGATGAAGAGGTTGGATATCCTGGGTGATAATGGGGTAAGGTCTAGCACATTTTAGTTGTGATAAGTAATAAGTAATACAGTAATTCTGTTGTACTTTATTAAGAATCTGAGAAATGAGGAGCAGGTCACCGTGATCCAGGCTGGGACTGTGATCTCGTTGTGTGAAAAGGTGAGTATCCTTTTATTTTACTGACACCTAGTGGACACTTGCTGTCATGACAACTCATTTATTCGCAATGCATAAGATGCTTGTATCTGTATGTTAAAATAATTTGTTTTAACTTCTGATAATCCTCTCTGCACAGTGGTTGAAGCAGATAGATAGTACAGAGTCTGCCCTCACGCAGAAGATGATCGACCTGGAAAATGATAAGGTATCAGATCCGGAAGAAAAAGACGCTAAATGTAAAAGGTTGTTCTTACAGCGGTGCCTTGTGTCATATTCTATGACGTCTTCTTACAGGACCTGTTCAGTAAGCAGAAGGGCTTCCTTGAGGAAGAGCTGGACTACAGGAAGCAGACTTTGGACCAGGCCTACATGGTACGGAGCCAAGAGCACTATAATCTGTCCCAATCCAAAGTTTACCGCTCAAATAGACAGAGTGTCCTCATTTACATGCAACAGCAACCAAGGCTAGTGATGATTTCTGGTCATGTGATTCACGACTGCAGCCCCTGCATCATTGTCATTCTGGCATGACACACAAACATTTTGAAACATCCTCCATGAAGGTAAACTTTGTCGCATTGTGCTGGGATACTGCATCTTTTACCACTGAAGTCTAAACTGAGAAGTCTGAGCTGCTGGATTGGCTGTTGGCCTGATGCATATTAGCTTAATTGTTTATCAAGTTGTAGAAAATAATAGATTATTATCTTTTCTGAATATGTTATGCTTATGTCGTCAGTTTTAGTTCATGTTCCCAGCTCCCTAACTTCACTAGGAAACTTAATGTAAAGTCTAAATGACTCCCAGTGGGGTGTGGAACATTGTTCCCTATACCTTGGTCACAGTAGTGTGTGTTTGTGCATGCCTGTGCGTGCTCGCGCATGCGCATGTCTGTCTGCGTGTGTGCGTGTATTCGTGTACCTGTATGTGTTATGTGGCCGGCTGTGCAGAGGATCGAGGAGCTGGAAGCCACCCTGTATAGCGCTCTGCAGCAGGAGCAGCCAGCATGCCGGGCGGTGTCCGAGTCGCTGACAGACAGGCAGAGGGAGGAGCTGAGGCTCGCCGTGGACAAGCTGCGGCGCCAGATTCTCCGGCAGAGCCGGCAGTTTGACAGTCAGATCTTACAGGAGCGCATGGAGCTCCTACAGCAGGCCCAGCAGGTAAGGCATAAAGCAACGACTGGTTCGGCTACTGAGCCCAACACTCCCTTACTCTGACCCTCAGCCCTTCTCTGAAACCCTCCGGACCTCTGGTTCTATGAAAAAGATGCAGTATCCCTGTGTGTGCAGCCTCTTATTCTACTGATTTTGTGTGAATGTGTGTGTGTCATTGTGATTTGAATATTTCCCCACTCATTCACTGTCCCTCCCTCCTCCCTCTGCAGCCTCCACAGTAGCTTTACACCCATGGCTTGTTCAGCCAATGTTATTCATTGAACGCATCAACCATGATGCCCTCAACTTCATTTGTTAACACCAGCATGGTTTTTCTAATCGCTGAACCAACGTATACACATTCTTAACCAGCTACTCATGAAATATAGTGATTTACTGCATGCATGTAGTGGTAAAATGTGGTCACAATCTAACTGTGCCCCATCTTTTACCTAATAATAATATGACTGTTTTAGGGTACTATAAACCATCATGTGTATTTCTCCTTTTTGTTTTTAACCTTGGACGCACTTAAAGACGTTTAGACAGAAACTAATATGTCTGAGAATATTCTGAGCTCACACTGCAACCATGGAAACAGAGACAATGATGGAATCAAATCTTGCTGAATCATCTTGCATGACATTTGAGCAGGCTTTTACCTTCTAACCTCATCTGTCTTTGCCTTGCAGAGAATTAGAGCGCTGGAGGACAGGCTTGACATGCAAAGGAGACAAATAAAGGACATAGAGGAGAAGGTACACGGTGACATTTCGTTTTTTGATTTCAGAAAGCTTCTCATTGTCAGGAGATGAAGTGCAAACTATAACTCGATTAGGAAGAGAGTGGGAGTCTGCATCTACAGTCGTGTTCTGAACCTGTGTTTTTATTAACTTCTTCACACTCTTTTTCTCCTCTCTTTTTTCACCTGTTGATTAAACCCCTTTTGTTCCTTTAGTTTTTGTTCCTCTTTTTGTTTTTCTCTTTAGCTTTTATTCTTTGGCCTTAATGAAAGTGACCTTGGACCCACATCAGGTAGCATCCTCATCAGCATTCAAGACAGTTATAATAGTAATGATAATAATAATGAAGGAAGAAATGTATCTTTTCTCCCTTTTCTTAGGTGTTAAGGTGCTGTGGAGGCAAGCGAGGATGAAACAAAACTTAATTGTTTTTAATGTATTTGTAGACGGCTCACATAAACCTATGGCCTTTTTGATAACCAAGCACTTTTGCAGAAGACACTTACCTGGAGTGCAAATATATATATATATATTTATATAAAGTGTAATCGATGACCATATTTACATGAGATTACAGTCGTATTTATTTATCGAGGACGTTTAGGATGGTCGTCCTTTAACTCCTCTGTGAGAAGCAAACTTGGATTTATTGAGGGGGGGAGGAAAGGAATGCCCAGCCAGGGAACACAAAAGCAGAGACCAAAAGAGCAGGGCTGAGTGAAACGGTGGCCGAGCTGAATGCTATCTGGATACAGAGGATCTTTGCAGCCCCTGTGGCGTGTCCAGGAAACAACATGGCAACCAAGTTTTCAGAGCGGAGACTGAACTTACTGGAAGCTGCTTGTTGATGCACAAAGAACAGGTTATCCTCCATCTTACCTTTTTGAGACTTTGCATTTTGTACATTTATTATTCCAGCAAAATAATCTCAACTTTCTGATCTTTTTAAAGTTCAAGAATACATTTTAAAAAATCTTTATTTTAATGATTTGTTTTTAAAGGGGTTAGGGTTGTAACATACAAAAAAATTCTAAATGCACATATGGGCATGTGTGTACAGTTTAAAGAGGGTGGGGGGCAGGATGATTAGGAGGTGGGGTAACCTGAGAAATACCCATGCTGGACGACTGGTTACCAAGCTGTTGACTGTGAATTATTGATGTGTGTGTGTGTGTGTGCGTGTGTGTGTGTGTGAGAGCTTTGTCTTTTGCTTTTGATAGACATGTAGAAAACTGACGAGAGGTTTTCCCGTTAACTGAAGTCAGTCTGACAGCATTAGTTCTTGTGCCACAGGCAAACCTCACCCGGTGGGAGCAAGTGCACTAGTGAAGGATCACATGACCTTATCAGACATGATGCCAACCAGGAGCAGTGTCGTTACCATGGTAATGGATTGGGTTGAATGATGGATGGGTTCTTTGTAACAGAATGAAGGTCTTGGAGTTTCAACCCTCGAGTTTGGAGGCTATTGAAGGAACAGGTGAGAGACTGGGGAGAGGGTATCCAGTGACACACACACACACGGTTTGCTCACTTTTGATCAAGGTGATATCATGTATCACGTGTACCTGAGTGCCCCACACACTTGCATGTGAGCATGCTGCTGCCAACATCTCTCTCTCCTGGAGCAGCTCGCTGTGGGAGGTTTTCTATGCGTGTTTTTGTCGCCTTTCCTGTGGCGTTGTAGACGGAGCGTTCGGGGAGGAAGTTTTCTGTGCATCACACCTCAGCATGCTGCACTCCCAGAGGCTGGACCAGAGACTGAACACCCTCAGGAAGGAGGTCAGGACAATGGTGAGGATTGAAAATCTTTTGAAATGTGGGACAATTGTTTTTTTGTGTGTTTGTGCGGCTTTAATAATTCTGGAACTTTTATTTTATGCTTTTAAATGTCATCATTTAAATATAAATCAAAGTACATCAGAAGTCTTTTCTTCTGTCTGTCTTCTTGTACCTTCAGTGTGAGATTGGTTGAGCTAATATAAATAGAAACTGGACAAGGGCTAGCGGCACACGCTGGACAAGATCAAATATAAACTTCATGCTGAACCATCATAGAAGATGGCACCTTATCACACATTACTGATATTAAACAAGGAAACAAATACTATTTAATTGATTCTCCCCCCCCCCCCCCCCAGACTAAAGCCAGGTTGGGTTTAAGCTTTTCATTTAAGCTTTTCATTCTATAATCTGCCTTTAAGTAATTATATTGTGGGAGTTAAATTGAAAAATACTTCCTAGTGAGGAATCTGGACTCTGTGTCATCGGAGTATCTCTGTAATATTTTCCCTCCATCTTCCCCCCCCCCATGTCTTGCTCAGACTCGGGAGAAGGACAGAGGCGATTGGGTGTGGAGGGATCGACTGCAGTGCTGTCAGAGGCAGCTGAAGGCCAAAGAGGAGGAGATGAGTCGTCAATCCCAGCACTTTGAGAGCTTCAAAAGCCAACTCCAGCACAAGCTCAGCGCTGCCTGGGACAGGGAGCAGAGCTCACGGAACCGGAACCACGTCTTAGAAAAGCAGCTACTTCACATGACTGTGAGTGCTGCCGTGGGCACGGCAACGAGCAGCGCGGTTCGAATCACTGCTTCCACTGTAACACACTGGGAGGAGCAACAGAGGCTGCCTTCAACGAGAGGGGAGGGTGAAGGAGAAGAAGAGAGAAAGGAGGAGAGGAGGGGGCTATGGCAGCCAAGCGATAATGGAACCGAGAGAGGAGGAGATCGAGTGGATGATGAGGTCAAAAACAGTGAGAGGGAGATGCGAGAATCCAAAACAAAATCTAACGAAGCCAGACTGCAAGACTTCATCCTGAGCCTGCAAGAGGATCTCAGGGTGCTGCTGGAGAGAGAGGAGAATGGCACGGCGGATAGGAAGGGACTGATGGAGCAGCTCCTGGAGGCCCAGGAGAAAAGCCAGTTGATGTGTTGCAAGGTGGAGGACGTGAAGGCCGAGGTGCGCCTTCTGAAGGAGTCTGAAAGCTCCTTGATGGAGGAAATCAAAGATCTGAGCGAGGAGAACCACAGACTGCAGCAGATCTTTAGGGATATCGCCAACCAAGCTCCCAGTAGCAGTCCTGTTGTTCCTCCTGTGTCCTCCAACGCGTTCTCATACACCACTGCCATGGGACGCTCCTCATTGGGGAAGGTTTGTAAAACATGATTACTGTACTTATAACTGCCATTAGTTAATAGTTAAGAAAAACAAAACAAAGCCAGCTAGATCTCTAGTTCTTCTGATTTGACATTCTTATGGAAGTGTGTGTGATCCTCATCTGGGACATCATAGATGTGTTTTAAGTTAATGTATTATTTGTTCATCTGTAGTTTCATCTTTTCACCACCAGGTTGCAGCAGAGAACGCACAGAAGAAGGAGGAGGGTCAGTCCTCATCTGCCAAATCAGTACCTCCACCCAACAATGTCCCTTTGAATCGCTTTCACCACCTTAATTCTGAAGCCAATCTCTGCCTCCAGTCACCGTCTTTGACTACAGAGACAGTCGATGAGTTTGAAATGGGCACTTGGTGCTCCAGAGGGCTCTTAAACCTGGAGGAATGCCCCAGCGAGGAGTCTGATGCCCTGAGGGAAGCATACAGGAGCTTACAATCGGGGGCGGAACCTGAAGCACTGAAAGAAAAATGTGGCAACCTGAAAATCGCCCCGGATCAGCTGCGGATGAAGGGTCAAGAGAAAACCCAACCGGAATTACCGATCAGGAAAGAGGAAGAGGAAAAAGAAATAGAGATGAAGCAGCAGCCTTCAGGAGAAAAGGTAAGTCACGGTGATTGCAGCATTCCCAAATATAGAGGTCATTGTTTTTATTCATCACTGATCAAATGCTTTGTAGATTCAGATGAACATGTTACCCGCCAATGATGGAGCTGAAGATAACATTCTGGCCCTCACCCAGGATGATCTTATGCAGGCCCTGAATCAGGAGAACGGGGCCTTGGCGGATCGACTCCGGGAACTTTTAGAACACATTGAGATTAGAGAGGAGCGGATCCAGAGTGAGGAGACACTGCTAAGGCACCAGATCTCAAAGTTTGAGGTGGATAGAGCCAGGCTGGAGCAGGAGAGCCAGGAACAAGGGTGCTTGATTACAGAACTCACCAAAAAGACCGAGGACGATCTCAATACCATCATGGAACTACAGCAAAAGTTGGTCGAGGGCGAAAAGCATATCGAGCAATTACAGGCTGGCCAGGAACAATGTGAATCTCAAAGTCAAAGTGGAGATGTAACCACAATACCAGGACCATTACAACAGGACGACCTCGAGGAATCTGTGGACAGATTGGTGGAAAGTGTGCTAAAAGAGGAAAAGCAGTCCTTTCAAGAACCAGGTGCTAAAACTACAGCTTTACGACATGAAAATGATCTGTTGCAGAACAGCCAGCAAAGCAGCCTCCAAGTGACTTATGAGGTGGACCAGCTGACCAAATTGGTCCAGAGCCTCAAAGTGGAACAAAAGGAATTGTCAGGAAGAGTAAATGTTCTCAGAACGCAGCAAGAGGAAGTAGCTGCGTCAGTCCAAACACAGACCGAAGCAAAGCAGCAGTTAACTCGCGTGGTTTGGGGACTGAAGGAGGAAAAAGACATCGTCTCTCAATCTCTGGCCAGTCTAAAATACGAGAGAGAGCAACTTACAAAAGCAGCCTGCAGCATGGAAGCTGTCCCCAAGTCTTTATCCGCTATTCAAAGAGAAAAAGAGACGCTGCTAGAATCTCTCTCATGTGTGACAGAAGAGAGAGACCAAATCAGGCACGCCCTACAGACTTTACAGACCGAGTCAGACCAGTTAAGTCGGGCAGTGCTTGATTTGAAAGAGGAGAAAAGCAAACTAACCCGTTCCCATGTGCATCTGAAGGAGCCCGGGCAACACGGCCAATCTCACGTTTTAGAAGACGGCTGTGATAAGTTGATCAAATCTGTTGGCAACCTGAGAGATGAAAAAGAAAGGCTTGGACTTTCAATCAGCGACTTGAAACGGGAAGAGGAGCAGAGAAAGCTTCTCCTTCAGGGCTTGAGAGAGGAAAGCAGCGGCCCCGGAGCGACTCTGTCCAGCCAATCACACAGAGAGGGGAGGAGTCAGCATCCACCGGCCGCAAACAGAGCGGCTACGACAAAGACGTCCGATTGTCTTCTCTGGACGGGAGAGCTTGCTGCACGACGTCATCAGATCCGAGACGGAGGAAACCATTTAGAGGTATGAGCAGTGGCCGTTTGAAAACGTTATGCCTCATCTTGTGTTGGAATACTGACGGTTAATACAACGTGCTTTTGATGGGAAAACAGGAGAACGATGAGCGGATGAGGGAGATTGAAAGCTTGAGAGTTGAGCTCAAGAAGTCTCGAGACGAACTGGACAAAAGCCATGAAGATGTGAGATTACACAACGTCACTGTGTAATATTTGTAGGTTCCATCAGAAGGAACCTACAAATGGAATCGAGGTTCTATATTTGCCTGTTCTGTTTTGTTCTGTTATGTTGAGGCCCGGAGGATGCAGCAGGAGTTCTGTCAGTCAGAGACCAGAAGGGAGGAGGCAGAGACGAAGGCCGTCCAAATGGCTGACGAGGTGTCCAGACTGACTGTTGTAGCCAATCAGATAGAAGGAACCCGGAAGAAAAATGAAGCCTTCGTAACCCAGGTATTTCATGTTGTGACATCATCTTGACTTTTCTGCTTGTTAATTTGTGTGTTTAGTTCAGAAAAAACTCAACAGACAGTGCCTACAGTGGCCATGGTAACGTTAAATAATTCCAGGAACTGTCCCGCCAGGTGTAAATAATAATAATTGTCTTTTTATCTGTAACCGGTGGCGTTTTCCGGTTTGTTCTGGCTGCAGGTGAAGGAGCTGCAGAGCAAACTGACAGCCCTGCTCAGGGAGAAGACTGATGCTCTGTCCCTGAAGGCACAGACAGAGCAGCAACACACTATTCTTACAGCTCAGCTCAGAGCGAAGGTAAGCGCGGCAGAATGTGTCTCTGGCACACTGGGAATAAACTACAGACACCTCTACCCATCCATTCGTCTTCTGGACCGCTCAGTCCTTTACCGGGTCGTGCTGGAGCCCATCCCAGCAGTCAACGGGCGAGAGGCGGGGTATAGCCCGGACAAGCCGCCAGTTCATCGAAGGGACACACACACACACACACACACACACCCTGGGCTATTTAGTGAAACCAATTCACTAAATGTAGCATGTTTTTGGTGGTGGGAGGAACCCGGAGAGAACCCACGCAGACACGGGGAGAACATGCAAACTCCTCACAGACAGGCCCCAAGATGGATCCAAACCTTCTTGCTGTGAGGCAACAGCGCTAACCACTGCACCGCGGTGCTGCCACTAATCAAGAACTGTTTTTTAAATGATTGTTCAACTATTTGATTTTAATGCAAACCGGAACAAGAACAATGGCTGATTCAAACACATGAAAACTGAAACCACCGAAGGAGCTACAAATGCGTTCCTGTGTGCGTTTCTAATCTTCACAGACGGCGGCTCTGGAGGAACTGAACTCGGAGTATGTTGCTCTGAAACAAGGGCGGGGCGGCCGGGAGGATCTGGACACTCTCCTTGTCTCACTCGGGACGCGTTACAACAACATGAGGAGCAAAGTGAGCAACCAGCCAGCTCCGGCTGCGTAGCCGAAGACAGTCAAAGCAGTTAGTAGTAACACATAAGCTGAGGCTGTGTGTTTGGAACTTTGTTTTGCTTGTGCTCTAGTATGATGCCCTCCTGAAAAAGAAGAGCCCAAACGAGCTGGATACGGCTCCATTAAAGGTGAGCGAAGAGATGCCTCCTGCGTGACTCTTTAACGCCTTTGCTCAACAGCCGTCGAGTCTGACTGACAGGCCTTTGGTCCAATAACAGGCCAAGCTGTCCTGCCTGGTGGCGAAGTGTCGGCAGAGGAACGGCGTTTTGGTTCAGATGATGGAGGCCATGCACAGTCGGGGCTGTCGGGACGCCGCGCTCACACGGCAGGTTGAACAGCTGCTCAACGACGCAGCCCTCCGGGACTACGCTGCAGCTTTTACACCAGGGAACGAGAGCTGGACCCGCACTTCTGATCTGATGCCGGATTTTATTTCAAAATGTCAGTGTTTCTCCGCCGGAGCCACGTCTGAGCGAAATGGATTCTCACCGGATTCTCTAGCGGAAAACGGAGAACTCAAAAGAGAAAAATACACGCCACGTGTCTCCTCTGAATCCACAAGAAGTCAAACCCGCAGCAGCGAAGTCACAACTTCACTAGCAGGGATGCTGAAGAAAGATGTCGACTCACCTGGGATGCCATTACCTGGTGCAGCACTGAAAGAGGGCTCGGTGACCAATACAGCACAGGTAGGACAAGCAAGGAAATACTTAACATGTTAACAGTAATAAACCATGACTGTAATACTGTAATACTTCTCAGAAAGGCTGCAGTTCCTGCCTTTTTAAAGCGTTTTCATCCAGCTCAACTGATGTCTGAGCTAATTCTACATACTTTAAAATAAAATAACTGTGTTAGGTACCGAACAACTTTGATCTACCGTTTCTGAATCCCACCACAGCTCTCTTCCTCCGCCAGCGGCCCAGTCCAAGCAACCAGTAGACCAGAACCATTCCGATTGAATCATCCAGATCTGAAAGGGAAGTTCTCCCCAGATCCGAGCAGTTTGTCCGGGTCCTCAGTCTGTCCGGCTCCTCCCTCTGTCCGCACTTACGTCAGTCCCAAACGGAGGATGAGTAGTCCTGAGAAGATCCTAAAGCTGCACGAGCAACTGCACAAGACTCTAAAGAGCGTCTACGAGGTGCAGAGAGGGAAGCTTTACAGAAATGCAGGTCAGAGTTGGAAGTGTGTAAAAGAAAAATAACATTATACGCGTCTGTCTTTATTTTTAGGCTCCAGTTAGCCGAGGAAGAGGAGAGCAGCCCAGGACAAAGCTCTCTTTGTCTTCGGCTGTGGACCTGGGACAAGCCTGCCTGACTAAAAAGCAGGACCTCAGTCCTAGCACTCAACATGCCAACCCTCGCCCAGCGACGATCACTCCAGCTCTAACGGCCGCACCCGTTCCCTCTAAGTCGATGACACTTTTGAAAGCGGTCGCCTCTAGATCGGCTCACGTTACATTCAATCCCAACATGTTTACTGGCCAACACTTAAAAGGGATCTCTAAAACCACAACATCTGCTCTTTCTAGCTCTTCTCATCTTCCTCCTCCTGTCCAAGCCAAATCCATGGCCGCTTCTGGGCCAACTGTAACATTAGCTGACACATGTCATGTTAAAGGTCCAGCTATTACCCTTAATGCTAGCATCTCTAACCCCGATACCTCAAGATGTTCTGAGACAAATCCAAAAATCACTGCCCATAATATAACATCTGATCTAGACTTAAGTCAATTTAACACACCTTTTAAAAGGGATAGTGCTGACCCTGCCTATGATGCGCCTTCATTTGCTGCCTCATGCACTCCTGAGAAATCCTACAAGTTCACAAGAAAGTCTGCTGCCGCACGAGAAGAGACGATGACGGCAGGACCCAAACCGGGTAACGCGTTATTCAGGATGTCACATAATTAACACGATGGCAGAAGACAAGATCTGAATAATCTTCGCTTGGTCACCTCCAGAAGCTCCAGCTGAGGTTTGCTCCGTTGAGGTCATCAGAACCGTGGGACAGGGCAGCCTCCTGATTGGCTGGGAGAGGCCGTCCCTGGATGAGCTGGGCTGCAGCAACGGCACATTTGTGTATGGATACAGGGTGGGCAGAGCTAACCCAGCAGAGGGACGACCGACGCTTTGAGTTTTGCCAGATTAATTTTTTGTTGAAAGCTTTCTGTGATTGTCCCTCGTCAGGTGATTGTCAACGGGGACTTCCACAAATCTGTCTTGAGCGCAGCCTGCACCAAGGTACCAACCTCTCGGCATCGTTGCATCCTGTTAACATTCAAAACAACAGTTTTATAGCCTGCATATTGTTTTTTCCTTCTACAGTGTATTCTGGAGAACGTGGATCTCACTGTCCCAGTCGACATCAGTGTCCAAACACTCGGCTGTAACGGTCTCAGTTCAAACATCGTCGGCACCATGTGGACAGGTTGAGTCAGAACGGACAATGTCCCTAATACAGCAAAGGTAATGCTTGCGCGGCTCCACTACGGTGTGATAATCTATCTTTGTCAGACAGCGCCATTTCCTGTTTAAGTGTGTGTGGGTATGTAGGATTATTACCGCCGCCGAGGAGGTTATGTTTTCACCGGCGTTGGTTTATTTGTCTTCCTTTTAGCAGGATAACTCAAAAAGGCCTGGACGGATCTCGATAATTCAGGAAATGTTAGGAACAGTTGATTAGATTTTGGTGATGATCCAGAAGAGATCCTGGATTCTAGATTACTTTGAAATTTCTGTAACATTGCAGTCAATGGAGCTTCAAGATTTGTTCCTCAATATCTCGGTTGATTATTGACCGACGTTTATGGGATTTGACACAATCATGTAGGGTGGGGGTCTCTATCTCACCACCGAATTTCATCCGGATTGGATCTGGAATTTGGATACTGTCGCGATCCGGATTCGCCCCTTTTTCTTATAATGGAGGCTTTTTCAAAGAAATCTTGTAAAATATGCATTCAATTCACACACAGTCACAAAGGGGTCCGATATGAACTATCATGCAGAATGTCTTCTGGATCTGATCCAGAATGAGGTCAGGAAAAAATATTAAATTGTAACATTAAACCCCATTTGTGAGGGTTGCTATGGTGACTGGCTGCAGGTTGATTTTTCCCCCCTGCACATTGTTGAACTGAACAGGACGCACCTGTTACACATCTCACCTGATCAGCTCCCGCCTCCCCGGACAGTTCTCTGCCAGAGTGGATCCGCCAGTACTGAACGTGTGCTTTTTGTGAATAACTTCTAAACTAATAATGATATCAATGTGAATCCAATTGCCAAAGGTTTGTTTTCATGGCTGAGGAATCTAAAAATAGAAATAAAATAAATGTAGGTCTATTATTCTTGGTGTAAATCGCAATATAGGGGGACTGAGGTGCTCGGCGGAGGTCTGTGCTCCCGGAGTGCTTTTCTAGTTAATTACTTAATATTTTCTCTTGAAACCTGTCTCGTAAACATTTCTTTCCTATGTCCTTTTGTGTCTGTCCTCCAGTGCAGAGCCATGTATATCTGCAGCTCTCTGAGGGACTCTCTTAACCTCCTCCTCAGCAGACGGCCCACGGCTGGGACGCCCTCAGGCTCAGGCGAAGCGACTTGCTGCCAAACATCAGAACGCCTTCAACTGTAGATCCGAACAAATCAGAGTTGTCAGATTCCTGAGAGTGAATCTGCTCGTAAAAGCAGGTGAAGAGGATCGCGATCCTTGAAGGACTGCTCTGGATTGGCCTCTTGAACGGACTGGACACTGTGAGTAGCTGCCAATGAAACAAGTCCTGACAAACTGATTAAACGGGTCGCTTCACTGCAAACTGTGTGAAGCCAAGATGAATCTGAGACATGCGATAGGACACAGTTCATGTGTCACACGTCTTCATCGGCCTTTTTGGACTCTGAGACTAACATCTGGCTGAAGGGAAGTTCATTGTCTGAAAACGACAGTGTGCCGATGCGACATGAGATCATCTCGCCAAAGATGAGAAAAGATGATTTCCTCCAAAGACTTCTGTTTCCTTCACCTTGTGTGTCCTTGAGTTACCGAAAACCCAAAAGCCAGATGTTATTTAAGTTATGAATTTTGCATATTTTGATATCTAAAATATAAAACGGAGAAAAAAAGAGTCTGTTATTTTTATCTAGAGGACAGGATATAAACACACCAATGTCCCACGTAGTCTTTGTTTTTCACTAATAGAAAACTCATGAAACAATGTTCTTTTTCTACCTAATGTATGTATGAACATGAAGTAATGATGGTGCTGAAAAAGGTATTTTTCTATTAGTAACTGAGAATATTGATTCCTCCTGACTGTACAGAGAATAAATGTTTATATGATATTAATTGTCCTTTCTGTGTCCGTCTGTAACCTTATTGTTCAAATGTAGAGTTCAGCTTTGGCAACATGGATAATACGTTACTGCCAAAAAGAGGGGAAAAAATAAATATATTTTTTTAAACCTATACTTCAAGTCATCAATCTTTAAATTTCCCCTTGTCTTCCTTTAGTTTTTCCTTCAGCCTTACAGTTGTCCCATTAATGACCGCTAGATGGCAGCCTTTCCCGGATGTCTGTGGAAAGAGTTTCCTCAAGTAGCTAAAAACTTCTTGATCATTTTCCTTTTCGGTGTAAAGCAGGTTCAACCCCCAAAACAACTGAAGTGAGACAAAAGAAGCAACATAAACATTTAAAAAAAGGAAAAAGGTGTTCACTGCTGCTCAGCAGCTTTTAGAGCACATCCTCTGTCATACTCAGCAGAAAGACTACCAGGTGGATGACGTGTGTGTGTGTGAGTGTGAGAGAGAGCGAGTTCAGGAGAAAGATGCCTTGAGCATCGTGTATGTGCAAAAACAAATATTTTCATTCTTATCTTTTATTCACATGAATATGTTTTTCCCTCCGTTTCACATCAAATGAACCTAGTATCATTAGGTAGTAATAAAGTTAACTGGTAAAGGAGAGATATGTATTTGTATTAAACTTGAATGTTGTTCCACCATCTACATACATATGATGCATTGTTAAAGAATAAACTATAAATGCAGTGCAGAAACCAGCTTTAAAACTGCTGCGTCGTCTTGATGCAACTGAATCAGCATAAAGAATCCCAGCAGGACTCTCATTACACGCGCACCTCCATTACCAGCACACCTGGGGCGCGCGCTTTGCCCATGCGATGTGTGCGTAGCGTCTTTTTCGTGAGAGTTAATGACCTTGCCCTTAATGAATTTTCCGTGTGGCTGTGGATGATGCGAGGCGCTGCCCTGACTTCTTTTCACACGGGCCAGCGGCGGTCAGAGAGGGATGGAGGAGGGGCAGCGTTACGTTCGGGCCCCCAGCCAGTAACAGTGTCTGCATTAAGCAGGTGTGAATTGTGTTGTGCTGTGTGTGTTGGTTCTGGAGCCCGAGTGAGTGCTCTGTCTCCAGAACCATCTCTGGCCAGATAGAGATAGGTGAGCGTGGACACGTCACACAGGCGGCAGCGCAACAGTTGGGTTTAGAGTCACTTCTGGAGGTGTGTGTGTGTGTGTGTGTGTGTGCGTGTGCGTGTGCGTGTCTTTGCAGCAGAGATTTTCCGTAAAAGGGTTGATGTGATAAAGAAGAGAGGGAAAGACTGTGCCAAGGTTTTAAATTCACCCTGAAGGAACGGTAGTCTCTCTCCACCCCTCCATCCTGGTTGCTGACGCCATCTTGGCCTCGGGGATCAGGTGGGGGGCCGGGGGGGGGGGGGGGGGGGGGGGTTTGGGTCTGGACTCGCCATCCAGACCTCCGGGCCACCAGCCTCCTGCTCACAGCCAGAGTTGAGGTCTAAAAGTGGATTCATCCTACAGTTGTGTCTCAGCAGATGGGTCTTAATGCTGGAGGGGCTTTGTGTTTTGATTTGTTGTGGAGTGCGTGCGTGTGTGTGTGTGTCTGTATGTGTGTTTGTGTGTGTGTGTGTCTGTATGTGTGTGGGTGTGTGTGTGTGGGGGGGATAAGAACCGCAGCTTGTGTATACAGTCACATTATCATCCTATGAAATGTACCAACGCTGTTTATAAGCATGCTGCTTCTCGTGTGTGTTCAGATCTGTCGTTCTGAATCCCGTCTTTCTCTCCGCCGGGCTGTGGAGCCTCCTTTATTCTCTCTATCTGGTTGTTGTTACGAGTCTCTCTCAGTGTCTGTTATATTTAGAGGCAAAGCACTATCGGAGCGTACAGCTGGCTGCCTGCGATTCAATTCTGACAGACCTACAGCTTTCAAAGCAATCTCTTCTCTTTCTGTCTCGCTCGTCTTCCTCCAACCGCTTCTTTCTTTTCACGTTTTATTCTGTTTGTTTTGTTTCTCAATCGCCTAAATCTCCCTTTGTCCACATGGTCCTTTTCCGTCTATCACTATTTCTCATTAGTATTTTCTCCCCTAGGTACTTTACAGTTTTCCGTGTTCTTCTCTTCGAGCTTTTCCCGTTCAGTCTGAAATGCTTTATTGCTGCTGCGCCTCATTACCTTCTCTTCCTCACCCTGAGCCTCTTCTAGCTCTCCTCCACATCTTCATCATCCACAGTGCGTATCAGCTACATGCAATCCCACCAGGGCGGAACGCGAGAGCTTCGTCACGTCGCACAAATCCACGTTGGAACGAACATTAAACGATTTGGGATGAGACAAGCAATTATCTGCTGTTACATCCTTGAATCTCTGCGCGAAGGCAACCCTAATCTCATTAATCCTGAACAATGGGGCTCGTGATGGAGAACCATGTTTATGCAAATTCCCCGACAGTCATCTCCTTCATCCTTAATAGCCAAAACAGTGGTGGCACCTTAGAAATCAATCCTGCTTTTTCTCCATCAACCATTTGACTTCATTTTCTTTCCTATTTTCTCTTTCTTCTTTTTGTTTTTTTTGCTTTTCACCTTTATTGCGTTTCTTATTTCCACCTTCCTCCTGCTTTCATGAAGTGTGAAACTGAGGAAAAGCATTGATCCCAGTTCCTGTTGGAAGCTTTCATCTTGATATAAACTGAGACTGTTTGGGACTCTAAGGTTTACACCCCGTCTTCTTTATGCAGACTCCATAGCTCATTCTTCCTCTCCTTTGTCACTTCTATCTATTCCTGCTGTTTTCTTTAATGCCTTTCATTTGCATTTTTATTGTTTCATTCCATTCCTTTCTCTCTCTCTTCCCCCATAGCATCTGTTTACATCTAAATCTTCATTTCTCCTCCTCCACACTTTGCAGTTATTGCTGTTTTTTCCAGGCTTTTGCATTCTAGCCCTCCGTTCAGAAGCCATATGTGATTTAGAGCTAAATATAGCCCAGTCGGACATGATAAGATTATGTTCCTGCATCCTCTTTCTGCTTCCCACTCCACTCTTTCAGAACTGGCATTTCTCCTGAGTTATGTGCAAGTTTTAGCTGATGAAGAAGATGATGATGATAACATGGTGTAAAGCCTGGTCAGGATGGATAGTTGGAATGTTTAAGGTCAGCAGCTGATGATTGATTGCTGGCTTGGCCAAATACAACTTAATCAGATGACTCTGAACTCTGGCTGGACGCATATTGATGATTTAGCCGAGGGTTAAAAAAAAAAAACATCACTGAAGGTGATCTTGATCTCTTGAGAAAATCAATAAATACATAATTCATTGTAACGTTGTAGTGTTAATTATGTACTTCCATTGGGAGAGAGTACAATAAATACATGTACAATTTTCTGTTAGAACATTTTACTTGCTTATCTTAGTCATACCAGTAAGACCACTTTGGAGATTTTCCAGGATATAAAATATTTTCTTTTAGTAGAAGGTAAAAGATTAAAATCAGAAAGTAGTCAAACTATTTTTGCACTTTCAAATTTTTTTCCAAGCCTGTCTCTATGTGGTAAATAAACAAAGTTATGTCAGCATGAATTAAGGCTATATAGTCTCTAGAAATCCATGTGATAAAAACAAGATGAACTGAAAGACAAAAAGGAATGACGGACTGATAGAAGAACGGCGAAGCGGACGCACACACTAACCCGGTCTCCGTTTCCATCGCCTCTGAGCCTAACGTGCTTTCATTAGTAAGAACATGCAGCCTCTGCTTCAGGCCATCTCCACACAGAAGAAGAAGTTTTCTCAGGACATTGGTTTCCTTTCATAAACAGAGACGGTTTGCTTCGTCATGCCGTGGAGGGCATTTACTTGTTGTGGCTGGAGGGGAGTGGATCTCCGTTTTCCTGGAGAGAGAAGGAGCTTGGTGCGTTTTGTGCTGTCGTAGGGAGCTGTCCATTGTCACTGGTGCTGAAACTGGATTACTGATTCCCCCACTTAAGGGGGGAAGGGGGGGGGGGGGGGGGGGGGGGGCAAGAGGAAGAAGAGAGATAACAGAGGAGCTGGTTAGGTTGCTTTATTACTGCAAACAGAGGCTGGGTCGACAACTGGAGAGGAAGTTGAAAACCTGGCTTCTGGAAAAACCTCCAAACGGCTGTTTATTGTTTTATTGAACAGGAAAGGTTTAACACACTTCATCTCTCTCTCTCTCTTTCTCTCTCTCTCTCTCTCTCTCTGCATGCACTCCTCGCTCTCAAGCAGTCACTAATTTGGACACATTCAGAGGTGGGATGAAGAAGGCGGGGGAGGACTGGGGGGAGGGGAGATCACGGCTTCTGTTTTTTCCTCCCTCGGCAGGACGAAAGGCGACGTAGTAAGAAGAGCGCCCCCCCCCCCCACGAGTTAGGATTCATACACACTTCATCAGAGAGAGAAGTTGCACTGATTACCACTCCAGCTCTGCAGCCGCGGATTTGGACCTGCAACCCTCTTCTGCTGCACCGGCCCTGCTGAGCCTGCTGTGTCCCGGGTCACGGCCAGGATGATGGGATGTGCCCGGCGCTGCAAACAGGGACTCGTCAAGTTTGCCTTGTCCTTGCAGAAACTCGTGTCCGGGACTCTCATTAAAGGTAAGGTCTTGAATGACCCTTTAATTGTCGTGGACGAATGAAGTTGCCGTCACTGACTGTAGGTGTGTGTGTGTGTGTGTGTGTGTGTGCGTGTTTGTGTACCTCCACTATGTTGTCTTTACATGAACATAAGTGACACTAAATCCGGAGTCACAAATACCTGTTAGAACGACTTTCCTCTGAAGTGTAGTCTGCAGCTGACCTTGTTGTGTTCAGTTCTCTGGAGGGAGGAGTGAAGGAGACAGAGATGAAGGGAGCGATCAGCTAATAAAGAGAAAATATAAAGTTGATCAAAAGCACAGTCCTGCTCTCTCTCTCTCTCCCTCTCTCTCTCCCTCTCTCTCTCTCTCTCTCTCTCTCTCTCTCTCTCTCTCTCTCTTTGTGATGAATGTGAGCAATAAAACTAGTCGGTGTGGCAGTGAAGAAGAGGAGCCATACACACACAATACTAAGAGGAAGGGCATAGTGTCTGATTTGTTGTTATTCTGGTGTGTGTGTGTGTGTGTGTGCGCGTGCATACTCTGCATTAAAATAGCAATTTTAAATAATACTTTTATGCTTTTATTTCTGAAACAGGGAAGGAGTTAAGGAAATACACAAAAAACATGCTGCATAAACTGTATGCAGCACAGCAGCAGCCTGGAGGGACGCATGCACGCGCACACACACACACACACACACACACACACACACACACACAGACGCACTTGTACACGCAAAGTTACAGTATAATGGTTTTTGAGCCACATGACATTGTGTCGAGAGGGATGGGAGGCATCAAAGAAGTCAGTCACACATACAATAAATGCACAAAGACATATGGCTACACACACACACACCTACACACACACACACACACACACACTTGGATGGTTATAGCATTGAGTCACAGTGGGCAGATTTGCCCTTGAGGTCTCTCTCGCTATTTTGCAGACACACACACACACACACACACACACACACAAGCACAAACAAGTCATGAGGGACCTGCTGCTGTGCTTTGGTTGCGTAACAAATGACTCCTTAGAAAAAAAAACATAAACACATATAAATTCAAAGCAAAAGTCATCTGAAGACGACGTGAGCCCTGCATAAAACAAAGTCATTGGCTGATGACTTTTATTCCCTGATGTGATGAAACAAGCATCATCCATATTGTTTTAGGCGTGTTGATAAGCAACCTACACAATCACAATCAAAACACACAAACAAACATACAGTATATGCACACATGTAAAAACACACATGCCCTTACGAGGTCTTTAAAATGCTGACATGGTTAACCAGTCAATTAGTTAATCTAACCAGTATAGCAGAAATGACTGCTGCTGTCTGTGATAAACCGTCACTTTTAGAATCCAAAATCCAATACAGATTAGGAGCCTTTTGGGATGAACTTCTGTAAAGACCAAAGTACAATAGCTTCACTCCCAACATATAAAGCTTTTATTCCAGTTTAGATCAAATCTGATTATTATAAGTAAAATATACCAGATTCTGTCTCCACATATCCGTCTGTCTATATATCTGTCTATCTGAAACATCAACATTCATCCTCTTCTACCAGTAGTAAGACAAACGGTGCATAGATGACTGCTGAATGGGCGCAGACCGACGTTTGCGTGTTGTTATTCTGAAAGGCAAAACCAGCAGGGTTCTCTTTGCAGAGCAGCACTGACCCCTGCTGGACGCTCAGAGCAACTACAAATCCACAGAACTATTATTCTGCTTAATATCAGTGCTTTAAATTTCAACGTCAAAGACAGTCCAGTAGAATACAGTCGATACACTGTACTACACACACATTACCTATATATTAAGCTATATTTTTTAGTTAATGCTATGTTAGATATTTTCCGCAGCTAGTATAAAATGCAAAGTTTCTTCTTTTATCCCAAACCGTGTATTTATTTACAGTTTTAACAATAAAAATAAATAAATTTGAAGAGATCACGACTGGAGGATTGCGTTCTGCTGAGGAGTCTTAAAGCATTGCTGGGATTTTAAAATGAACAACACCAACCTGTTGGCACCACTATTCTAAAATGTAACATTACATTTCAATTAGCATTTTGCACTGTAACGTCAAGACTTGATATATTGTTGATATTTTTGAACCAAACTCTTTTTGTGGCGCCGACGCATCTAATTTGTACGTTTCTCACGCAGCACAGCAGGGGGCGCCAGATCCCTCCTCCGCTTCTCACAACTTGCTCTAAAATTTGTTGAGTCAAATCAGAGGAAAAGTGAAGTTTGATTTTAAACAAATAAACCTTAAATATCCAGCGTCTGAAAGTGCTTGATGATGAAGCAGCTCTTCATCTGACGCTTGAAGAGAGGTGACAGAGGCTGAGGTAGAGCTTCTAACTGCAGGTGCGCATTTAGAGACACCAGGACTCATATTCAAGGTGTTTGGTCATAAGTACTTATGAAATATTTAGCAGCACCGACTCCTCACCCTGAAACATTCTCCTCACACCTCCTCACCCCCACCTCCTTCCGGTAGGTGGACTTGGATGCACTTCTGTATGCAGAGAGCAGAATTGTGAACAGAGTGGAAGGGAGTCTCTCTCTCTCTCTCTCTCTCTCTCTCTGTGTGACTTTAATGTGCCATAGGGGACGGAGTGCATGTTCAATACAAAACGTAACGCATAATGACTCGTATGGAAAAAGGCTCTTCGAGGATGAGGTGCCCTTCTTCCCCCATCGACACTGCAATCAATCCTCAAACTGCATACAATTATCACTTCCATGACTCCCATTTGCTGGGGGGGGGGACTCCATTCACAGATCTCACAGGGGTATAGATAGAAAACTCCGGCCTTGCTGCAGTGAATGCCATTATATGTCCGACATTTACGATTGTTCATTTGTTGTATAATTAATTTATTTTAGATTCTTTATCAAGCAGGTGACTGCCTGTTAAACAGTTACGGCAACCAACAAATAGAAAATATTCAAACTCAGTTGGTAAAATGAACAGATGAAGAGGTTGTGTTTGTTTTCTTTACTGGTTTAATCCTGCATAAATTTGTCTTCGAGCGGTTTAAAGAGCCGGAACAAACGTGAATGAGGTTTCTGCGTGGAGTTTATGAGACCTGAAGTGTGGAGGCAGCGTGCAACAGAGAATCTTTATAAAATACTCACCAAAACGAGATCCGCGTCCTTGAAGGGAGAATCGAGCCTCTTTCACACAGAGATCGGGCAACAAAGTCCTGGACGTGATCCTGGATGGTGAGTTGAGATCAGGCTGAGTTTTCTGATCCAACTTTGATGATAGGGTTAACAACTTGTGTTATAATCAATAAAAACATGTGGAGCTTTGAGTGAAGATGGTGTGAGTCACCATGCAGCACCGTGGCTGCATGAGGATTTGTCCGTGTTGTTGTTGTTGTTGTTGTTGTTGGACTTTGTGGTTTTTGTCTGTGCATGTTTGGTAAATGCACATGTGAATGAGTTTTGCAGCAGCGATTGGCTGAGCAACATTACACCTCCTTTCCCATGCCTGACTCCATCCAGTGGGATCATATGACTGTTTGAGCCACGCGCTGACGCTCCTCCTTGTACTCCATCTGTCTCCCCGCTCCCTCGCTTCACTCCATCCACTCTATCCTGCCATCTTGTCTCTGTCATTTTATACTCCCTCGCTCCTTCCACCTACCCCCTCCCTTCTTTCTTCCATTCATTTTGTCTTTCCAACGCTCTGCTCTTATTGGATTATCCCTACCTTCTCCCTATCATTTCCTAATCTTCTCTTATATATCTTGCCTTTCAAATTATCCACTCGCCAATCTGTCTCGCTCTGTTCATTTCCCTTCCTACAGTTATTCCCCCCCCCCGTCTCATTCTGGTCACTCCCCTCTTCCATCTCCCCCCCCCCCCAACCATATTTCCCTTTCCATTCCCTGCTCTGCATGGTCGCCAGTACGACGGTTATACAACAGGGCTTCTTCCGATCGGAGCCGGCGGCAACCAGCCATCCAATTTATTATTCTGTCTTCTTGTCACCTTTCCTGTTCTTTTCAACACCTTCCCTCTCAACCGAAAAAAGGTTTTCTGCCATTTTGCTCCTGGACAGAAGTCTAGTGACATCCATCCATCCCCCCCTCCCAACAACCAAGTCAAAGGTACATTGTCTGATTTGTAATAAATGAGCGAGGAAGCTGCAGCGCCCTGGACAGGAGCTGAGTTGAAGCCCAGATGAGACGGGCTTAATGTCTTGGAAGTTTGGTGCTCAGCTAAATGTGATGAGCCTTTTACTGTTATTGCGTTGCAAGTGCAGGTCTTCAAAAAAACCATTGGTTTCGTTGTCCAAAGCACGGAAGCATTAACTCCTTAATTACTGGTGGTGTTTGAGCTTGTCAGCAGGATGGCTTGGAGTGATTTTGGTTTAATTACCAGTAGATAGAGAGATCAGCGAGTACGAAGTCTTTCCACATGAAGAATCTGCTCCTGGAAGTCGGTCATAGCAAGAGGAAATGAATCAATAGGATGGAAAGGAATAATTAATAAATGGTTACCAGGGTTACAAGGAAGCTGTTCTTTCAACAAAATCTATCTTAACATCACCAATAGAATCAGAACAAATGCTATATACTACCCAACTCCAAAACGTTATGTAAAATGTCAATGAAAACAGAACACAAAGATTTGTAAATCCTTTTTAAACCTAAATGCAATTGAATACCAAACAAAGAGAAGATTAATGCTCCAACTGAAAGACTTGCACACACAAAAAAAACCTGCTCATTGTGAATTTTTATTCCTGCAAGCCCGGATCATCTTTATTGTGTTAGAAAACCTCTTTTTAAGACACTCAGAGGCTGTTGACTTTACAATTTTTGAAGGTGTAATTGTGTGCCTTGAAAAGCTGAGCACGAACACCCCTCATATACCGTCACGGACGCTGGAGTTTGAATTTGGTGCCGATAACTACCTGGCTGGTTCTTTTTCTCGTCATCTCAGAGCCAGAGGACACAAAGTCCAGGATTTTCAAAATCCGGTTGTGATGTTTCCTCCGCGGACTAACGAGCCTTTTCTACTTGGTGGCGCCGGTCCGTTTCAGACGAGCTCAGCTCCAGAAGGAAAGCTGGCTGTGGAGATTGTTGATGTGACATTCATGTCTCGTGCTTCCCCATTGCGCTTCCATTAGCAGATACAGGGATGACCTGTGTTTGCTGACGGTGGTTTTCCGAGGTGTTCCGGGGCCGATGGAGTTTTATTATCTTCATGGAATCATGTCAGTGTTTAATGCAGAGCAGCCAGAGTGAGCCAAGGTCATGTGAAATCAATGTTGGCTTCCATCCATGCAGCCTATGCAGAGATTACTTCAGATTCTCTGAGATGTTTTGATCATATTATTGACTACAAGTTTTTTACAAAGCTTCAGCTATGATTGGACCCCCCCCCATGCCCCTGGACATGATGAGCAGCGACAGATAGAGGACGGATGGTAAAGCGGCGCTCATCCTTGTGTGTGACTGGCCCAGCCTTTCAAGGATGTTCCCTTCATAGTCGGGAATCTCTTTACCTTTGGAATCATCCAATCAGAGGAATGGATTTATTCCAGATCGAAATAAATATGCAGATGAACAACAACAAAAAGAGCAAACACACAAAAGAAGCAACAGCGGGATATGTAAATTGACTAAAATATAATTTCACAAAAATAAATCAAAAGAAGTATATATATGACATATTGTTGACATCACTAATTTAATAGCATAGCTAATGAACGATAAGTGATTTGTGGACTTGCTGTGACATTGACAAAAACATTGACAAAAACAAACAAACTTTATTTTCAACCTGTAACCTTTTTTCAATAAAATTATTAATATCCAAAAGATCATCTGAGAAAAGATGGTGACAATAAAGCGTGGAATGCTGCCCTTACGAAGGTCATTATAACATATTGTATTATGCTTCAACCCTTGTTATAAAATAGCATCGACTCTGTTTTTCCTGTCTCCGCTGCGTCCTCGCCGACTTCCCAGTGTTCGGTCAACCCAACGCCTTTTCTCCAGTGATGTTTAACATCATCACGACAGCAGATCCCGCTTTCTCATCGCATCTATTCAGCCGAGCTTTCAGAATTTAATCAGCAGGACTTGTGTGCTGCTGCTGTGTGTATTTGACAAGGCGTCTCTCTCTCTGTTGATATATTACCTCTCTTGCTTGTGGGCGTTTGTGTGTTTGTGCACACGCACACACGTGGCTGCCTGTGAAATGTTTGCTCTTGTTTTGATTTTGATTTACTCGAGTCTGCCTCGTTCTATAGAGAGGAGAAGGAGAAGGAGGAGGTGTTTCTGTTGAGGGTGGGGCGCGCACTTACACCGAAAAACGCCCTTCATCACACACAACTGCCTCTCGTCTTCGTGTTCTTGCTCTCTCCTGCTGCCTCGGTGTCTCACACCTCTTCCTCACTGGGTTTCTCACCGTGGTTTCGAGCCACAGCCTCCTGCAGCCAGGAGATTTTACTGAATGGCGTGACCTGATGGCTCTATCGCCGGCCTCAACTAGGCAAACGTCTCTTCTGTAAACTGTTTTCTTAACTGAAGCCACGTGACGACTATCAGTAGGGATGAGGGAGATGGAGCCCCTGCAGCCTGATGGTGACAACAGGGTTAAGCATGATTGACAGCAGGGGTGAGCGAGTGAGGACGGCGTGGACAGACGTCATCCCGTCCTTGCATTGTTCAGAGGGATGTGTTTGTGTGTGTGTGTGTGTGTAGCCTGATCATGTATCTGCACGTATGTGTGCAGCTGATGGCTTGAGAGCACCAGACGTGTGTGAGAGCAGCGTGTGGAGACGGTCTCCCTGCAAAGAGAGAGGTGTCCGATGTCCAGGGCTTTGTTCCACAGCCAGCAGCGTAATTACGGACGCACACGTTAACACACGCCACCTGTCACACTCGTGCATGTTGAGATAAATAGACTCCGCTGAACAGCAAAGGACAGATCAGTCGAGCCCTCCGGTGTCTCCCTTCACCTCTGATGCGCCTCATGTCTCTCACTCTGTTCTTTCCATCCCTGTCTTTCCTTCCCTGTTTTTTCGGAATGCTTCTTTGTCTCTGTCTTTTTGCCGTCTTGCCCCCCCCCCCCCCCCCTCCTCATTTTCTTCTTCCCTCTCCCTCACCTCTTCCGATATCCCTTGAGGATTGTCCTTCTCTTCTCTCTCCCTCGGACCGCTCCTCTCCTCCTCCTCCCCTCTCTGTGAATGCCTTTTCCCGGGCAACAGTGCTCAATCCCTCTCTCCCAATGAGACAGACAAAGCGAGAGAGCGACTCAGACGAAAAGGAGGGAAAGAGGGAGTAGAAAGGAAGGGAGACAGAGAGACGGCTATGTAAAGAGGCACCGAGGGACTTGATGGAATGACAGTCCAGTGACAGGGGGATGCATCGAGGGAGAGAAAGGAGAGAGGAAAAAGAAAGAAGAAATGGTGGCGGAGAGAGCGATGGAAACGATGTAAAATAGGCAGCTTCAGTGAGAGCAAACAAAGGTAGCTTCAGCATGCATATGCCTCTCTCTCTCTCGCTCTCTCTCTCTCTCGCTCTCTCTCTCTCACAGACACATGCACATATACTAGAGCAGAAGCAGCAGAGCTGTGTGGGTGTGAGGCAGGATGAGAAGTGATATCTGTACTTCCACAATTACAGCTGGCTGATAGACTAACTTAATTACTTCCCACACACACACCCACTGCAAAAACACTCACCGGCACACCTTGTTTACCGGCGCACACAAAATCCCACAACCTGTCTGAAGCCGAAGTCAACATGGGCATTGTAATGGGAACCTTTTCCTTGCAATCCAAGCAGGTGAATTATCTCAAAGGTAAGAACGATTTATTTTCTCAGATGCCAGATGTCTTCCTCCTAATGCGCGGTTTGCATGTTTGTGCTTCTTGATGAGCGAGTCAGGCATGCTTGCACTAAGAGTCATAAATATTGCACAACAAATGCATTGTGGGAATGAGCTTATAGCACATTGAGCAGCGATGTGAAGTTGGTAAACTGGTCAACAGAATTGTCATTCGTTTTAGGTTTATGATGCAATCTGAAGCAGGAATAGAAGAGATGTGTGTGTGTGTGTTTATGTGCAGTTGTGCCATAGGCATGTCTATAAAAGGTGATGGTATTTACCCCTGGCGGCTTCCAAAACTGACCTGCTTCTCCTCTCTCTCCTGTTTGACAGGAGAACCGACACATAACACTGATGTTTGCAAATTTATAGAAACACATACAAATAAAAATAAAAACGCACATAATCCACTCCTAACACGCAGGAGTGTGTAAGGAAGGAGTTGTAGCTTATTCCCCTGCCGTGTTTTTGCTCAGCAGGCACATTGTGCATTAATCAGTGCGTTGTAATCCGCCAGCCTTTGGCCGTGGTCGGTCCGGCGTCTGCTGACCTGATGGTTATTGCCAACAGACATCCAGTTGCATTATGCTTCCATAATGGATCATTATCCCAGCAGATGTGCTTCTGGAGAAACAGGAATATATAGCACCCTGAGTAGGGATGTCTATTCCAATTCCTGACCCTCACCTCATTTCATTGCATGGCAACGGCTCACGGAGACACGCCAGATCTGTGCTGAACAGATGAAGGAGGTTTTAAACGTGCAGACCCTTTATAAAATATGCAATCCATGAAAAGAACAGAGGAAACGTGTCTTGTTCATGTTGTCTTCCTTTGCTTTTGAGCTCAACCTAGTTGTGGAAGGAAACGACGCTTGCGAAGCCACTGTAGAAGTATTTTTAGCTCTTTTTGTACGGGAAAAGCTCCTTTAGTCGGGGTAACCTCGAAATAGCTGCGACTTTGATGTTTGCACCCTTGGAGTGTGAGCAAGAGTGCTATAGATGAGTGATAGTGGGAGAGAAAAATTGAGTAAAGTTTAAAGAGAGTGGAGGCGAGGTCTGTCCTCAGGGGGCTGCAGTGTGTGTGTGTGTGTATCACCATCTGCTGCAGTGTTACAAAAAGCAGCCTCGCGAAAGCAGGGCAGGAATCCTTTTGCGAGGAATCTTGGCCCAACATAAGGAAACAACCAACTGGGATAGACGAAAAAGTTAACTCTTTAACTCGTTAACTTTTTAGGATAAAGAATATTTTACTTCGACTTCGCCTTTGTGTAAAGCAGAAGATGTACACTGAGTTTGATGACTGTAGACGGACGTAATCAAACCTGAGAGTGACACGTTACCTCACCCTGCAGTAGCACTCCTGATGGGAGTGGCGCGATATGACTGAAGTCGCTTTCACACTGTCCAGAGTTCATTTCCTCGGATGGTCCGCTTCGTTTGGGCAGGTGTGAAAACGACTTAAGACAATGCTGATTATACATTTAATTAATCCTACACAACTACCAGTAACTACTCAGTTCTGACCTGCAGTCTCGGATCTCACATTTTAAGTTTGGAAATAATTAAGGGAACTTGGTAATTCAATTGTAAGCGATCACACCAACCAGTCAACTGAAACAAAGATCCTCGGGTGACGCGCTGACTAAAGGACGCGTGTCTTTGGTTGCCGATCCCTGCACTACACGATGCTCTATAATCATTGTGTTCCGTGACCAGTTGATGGTTTTTATCCCTTTTCACAAATATTATTCATTATTTTAGGAGGTAAAATCTGACGTTGGCCAATATATAAACTATAATAGAACCCAAAGTCACGTGCGGAAGCTGCTTTGCTTTCATGGGACGCAGGCCAAGAAATGCTGAGAACATTTCCTCTGGTTGAGGTATTCAATAACTTAATGCTGCAGCGACGCAGGAGGTGGAACAGGTTCATCTTAATGGCTGCTTTGACCTGTGTCCCCCTTTGCACACCACGTGACTGCATGCTGAATGGGAGGAACACTGTACAGTGCGTGGGCACAGCAGCGCTGAATATATAGTGACTATTCCCGGGCCTATCCGGGTCATTTTGTAGAAATGGAGTTCAGGAAATTAATTCAGGAAATTTGCTGATGTAGGTATTCCTAGTTTAGGTGAGGCCTACTAGATTAATCTAAACTGATGCTGCTGTCTAAGTCGACTCGTAGCCTTTCCTCCAGAGAAACTGAAAATCATAAATCTCAGCCTGTGTCCTGGCTGGTCAGATGTGGCCATAGATTGCTGTTAAGGAGTTGCTCTATTAGTCTGCTGTCACCCGGGACCGAATACATATTTATTTGCTGTCATTGTGCGGTATGAAATATTTCCCAGCAGGTGAGCTACAATCCGTCCCATGCATCTCTCCCTGCCCACTCCGTCCATTTGTTTCTACCTCTACTTTAATTCTTCTGTAGTGTCTTGCTCAAGTGATTTTTTTGGATGTATAGCCATCGGTGCGGCGCTCTTGCTCTTTATCTCAGGCTTTCTGTGTCTCTCTGTCTACTCCTCACTTTCCCTCTCTCATCTTCCTTGTGCTGTAAGTTTTGCAAATAACTTCTTGGAGCTTTCATGTGGAGTTTGGGGCTGGCAGAATACATGTAAAAACAAAAGCCCTATGTGTGAGTCTCATTCAGAACAAGCGCGTTTCCATCTGCTTCGGGGCTAAACGGCTGAGAGGAGAGGAACTCGGTCGGCTCTCTGCTTTCCACCCCTCTCTCTCTCGTCCCTGCACATCAAAAGAATTCCACCAAAAGATCCAATTAGGACAGCAAAGAGCTTTATTAGGCGCATGGCAACATTAAAATGCATATCGGGATAAACCTGTGCCCAAAGCATGTTTTGTGTGAGTATGAGCATGCAAGATTGAATCCGTGATTTCAACCTCTTCATCTCATATTTATTCACATCACATTCTCCATATACTTCGATTTTCACAGATGATTTGAAAACGATCTCATTTAAATTCCTCAGTCAACGTTTCATCTTTCAGTGCTTTAAATCAATCCCACATTCAGATTTTTGTTACGTCAGAAATCAAAATGAATCAATATGATTCAGTTCGCAGTATTTGCTGCTGCTTTTCAAAGATGAACAGTGTTCCCCGTGCATTTGATCTCCACAGACAGCTCAGCCCTCTGCTTGCCCTTAAGGCCTTTGTTTTACTGGAGCCAATGAGAGAAGTGCAGATGATGAATAGAGATAGTTGGCTATATAGTTAATTATATGGTTAGACCCCTATGCACGGTTAAGACAGCAGTGGCACATGATTTGAACTAAATGAATGTGATAGTTGACTACAACGGACTGTTGATCTCAATTTTCAGAGCAGAGTCGGATCCATTTCCAGCCTCTGCTGGACTAAAGCATGTCTGTCGTTTGAATTTGTGTAATATAAACACATTTGTATTAATTTCTACATACAAAGACTTGATTTAAACAGGACAGCAGAAGATCAGATCATAAAAAATGATGTAATGTTAGAAAGACCAATTTAAAAACAAAATATATTTTAGTGAGGGCTATGTCACATCAAGTAAATCTTCCCCTCTGAAAAATAAATTGTTGTGGTAAGAAGGACACAGAGCACAGAGGGGTGATGATAAACCAGGACAATGATCAATGACGCGCCACCATGCGTGTGCCGTTTCTGTTTGTCTTGCTGTGCACTGGAAATAACACTGTGACTCTTCAACTGTTAAAAAGTATGGAATGTGACTAAAGATGTGCGTGTGTGCGTGTGTGCGCGTGTGTGTGTGTGAGAGAGAGAGAGACAGAGCACGCAGCCCCAGTTTTGTCTTAAATAATGCACGCCATATCCCTGTGCCCTCATCAGCATCAGGTCAGTGACTCATGATTCACTGTTGTGTCATGCAGTGAACAGTTATCTCCATCTGCACAACGGAGCAACAAATAAATAGGAAATGAAAATGGAATAAATTTTGCAATGAAACACGTTTCTGGTGATTACCGTACTTTTTTTCGCCACCACTGAATATTTAAGTAATTTATTTTTGTCCAAGCATTAATGTTTCAATCCATCCAAGTGAAAAGATTTTACCTGGAATTTATTTTCTTTAATTTTCTGTCTGTGAACTGATTGATTCAGTTGACGAATCATTTTAAATGACTGGTCTGAGGCCCCTCCCCCCCTCCAACAGACTGACCATCAGTCCAAGTTCTTCTTGGTCTTTTTCAAAACCAACCTCCAGAAAAGACACAATTCCTTTCCCTTTCCTGCCTCCCCCTCCTGCTGAAAGTCCTGAGAAGAAGGAGCATAAACTGTGTCAGACGCATCTCGTTCCTTCTTACGCATCACTTCCATATTTAATCACTCAGCATCTCGGTCAAATTCTCGCTGCATGTGTCTACTATGGCATGCCGTTCAGGAACTTATTATATATATATATCAAAAGTGCTGGAATATATGGACCGAACTATGAAAAGTCTGAGAATATGGACCGAACTCTGGAATATATATACGAAAAGTCTGAGAATATGGACCGAACTATGAAAAGTCTGAGAATATGGACCGAACTCTGGAATATATATACGAAAAGTCTTTCTGCTTTACTCCTCTTTATGTTCTCCACACGTATGGCCCATCCATCAGTATTTCCCCTCTTCTCATTTATTGATGTCAATATTTACCCACTCCATCTTTCTTTTTCTTTGTTCCTCCCTCAAGATGATGACAGATCAATCTTAGGCTCCTTTTCATTATTTGAGTCATAGGCTTTCTTGTAGTCAATCCAGACGGTGTACACTGTACAGGTTGGTGCTTCTGGCCTGTCAACCAGTAGTCTCTAGGATTACTGATGCTGCTGCATATATCATCTGATTGGTCTTGGTGATGTTTGCGGTACGGATAGCAATGCTGTGTTCACAATCCTCCAGTAGAGAGTCTGATGGTTACTTAGCCTTGGCAAGCAGGAGGAGGTAGCTGAGTTCCCCCAGGACGTCAGCTGCTCTCCCTATTTGGCTCTGTTCTTGGGACTTGGTACCCAATCTTGATGTTTGGGGGTGATGACGTTCGAGCCCGTGTGACTCTATTTATCCTTGTTTTGCTCATTCCGACGTATAGGAGTGCAGCGGTCTTGCCTAAGGGCACACCTGGATGTTGTTGCCCTTACCGGGATTCTAACGTATATATATATGTGTATATATGAGTGCCAGTGCTGTAAGTCATTTGGACAGCAGTGGATATTTATTTTGGTTTTCCCAATAAACGCATTCTTCCCTGTAGAAAACCTCGCCACTCTGGCGAGTACTTGCTACGACCTTGTCCTCCAAACAAGACAGTGTCGCATGCCCTCATGAAGGATTTGTGAATGAGCTGTTGAGAATGTTTCAGAGGCAGAGGATGATTTCTATCTCACAGATCTGCACTTTAGCACTGAGCTTAGTCTGAATGCGCTGCTTTGAAGAGCTGAGCTGATTTACTGAAGCTTCCACCCAGCGGTTTAATCTCAATCAAGATCTTTAGAGTTTAATTTTCTTTCATGCTTTTCCCCGCCAATTTTAATTCTAATTCTCTTTGCTCTTCAGTTCTTCTCTGTGGAAATGTAATGCTTGAATGTCCCACTCGCTCGCTCCTCTGCTTTTATTTCTCACCATGCCCCTCGCCCACTCTCCTGGATCTTGTTACCAACTTCTTTCTCTCTCTCACACACACACACTCTAATCTCCATTTGGAAGCCTTCCTAGTGTGTTTCCTTCTTCTTCATCTTTTTTTTTCCAAATATGTTTGCATCTCCACCTTTGCTGCATTTCCCATCCTCCACATATGCTGCTGTTCTGCCTTGTCCTTCTCGTGTTGTTTTGTCCTCCGTCTCTTATCGTCCCTTCACCCAGAAGTGTCACTGGGTTCTTGTAATATAGTCTGCAGCCATTTTCCGGCATGCCTGCAGGGCAACACGAGGCAATTTTGTGCCAATATTATACACACAAGCAAAACAAACACACATGCATGAAGGCAAATAGGCTTGACGCACATAGGAACAGGCACAAACACTTCCTCGGCTCTGCAAACAGGCTTTGAAGTGATTACCTGAAGGGGAAACATTTCTGTCAGTGTGTGGAAACAAGCCCGTCAGAGACCGGCGGGAGATGGTGAGTGATGGAGATTGGAGATTGGAGCAAGCGGAGACCAGTGTTTGAAACGACAGGAACACTGGGCTGATGTACTCGCAGAGATTTACGGGGGGAGATAGCCTGATAAAGGTGTGTGCCGCTGTCGGCCGTATGCTCTCTGACAAATTCATAGATTAGAGACAGGTGAGATGGATATTTACGGTTTAAGGCTTAAGAGAGAGCAGCGAGCTCTAAAGATAAGGAGAAATGTTATACAGAGTGTGTAGGAAGGGTAAGCATTACTCCCCCACTGCTGTCCATTCTGTCTCTGTCAATCCATATATCCCAGCACACATTCACCAAAGCAGATTGCAGATTTTCAAAGTAAATCTTTCCATATGGCTTCATAACAATGAAACGTCTTTCATAATTTATCATCGGCAGACAAAGAGGTGTCCCATATTCAGAGAAGTTGCCACAGTCGCAGAGACAATATCACGAAAGGATGTTTCATTATGACAATGCGTCCATTCTCCAAATCCATTGCTGCAAAATTGGCCGTAAATCCCTGCATATGCATCGTTTGCTGGAGCGATTGCGACTCTATTAAACATGACATCTTTCCAGTGGCAAAAAGTAGAAGTAAAATGCTTCCATTTTCCTGAAACAAACTAACTTCATGAAAGCTGAAGATCCCATCGTCTGGCTCAAGGCTTTTATATCTGTAACAGCAGATTGACAGCCAGAGAAGGGAGACGTGGACAGGAGCAGAGCATGTCCATCTTCTCATCTCACACTGCTCAGTTCTAAGTCCAAAACTACACTTTCAGGATTTAAACACAAGCATCTAATTGGATAATCTCCAACCAGTTTAAACCAGTTAAAATTCAAGTCATCTATAATGTTACTGGGATGAGTTTATTTTATACATCTTTATTTACGATCCGTTCCTTTTTCCAATGCTTTCACTTTTGCCTAAAATCAAATCATCTGAGTGCTGCCTCCAGCAGGGCCTCCTAGGAAATCCTCGAATAGCTTTTGCATATGGAGCAGAAGTTGTTCTTTCCTTATCGACTAAGACTAGTTTGTATTGATCCAGCTGTAATTGAAATGCCATTTCATCTGGTGTGTGGGCAGCTCAGACAGCCGAAAGCACTTTCTGCATTAAATGACTCTTGTTTTGATCTCCTGTTGAGTCTGATTATTCTCATCTATTGACTTTATCCTGATTTCCAATTCACTCCCTTCTGCTCACTTGCTGCCTGCCTTCCCTTCCCTTCGTACGCATGCACGTACGCATGCACGTACGCGCGCGCACACACACTATCCATCCCATCACCATAAATGTGGGGCAAACTATACATTATAAACAAGAATGATCGATGGACTCTGCAGCTGTTGACATTTTGAAGTGACCTTTTCATGAGCAAATTGTAACGTTGAGGAAAAACAATGTGACTCATTTTCTGTTTTCCTTTTAGAACGGTATTAGGTTTGTTAATTCACATTACCAATCAGGTTAATAATTAACTGCATGTCTATTTGTTTATTTGTCCTCCAGATGCATTTAGGTGTGAAATATAATCGGCATATTTGTTATTTTCTTCCAGAGTGCTATCAAGTACAAACCAATGCACGCATGTGAATTCATAAATCAGTGAATCAACAATGTGGCATTTCTTTATTAGTATAAGTCTGGAAGGGAGAGAGGGGGGAGGCTAAAGGCAGTCTAAAACCTTTAATGAAAAACAAGTGAATTGTAGGGCGTGTGATGGAGAGTGAAGGTAGAAAAAGGGGGCTAGAGCAAGAGAGAGAGAGAGAGAGAGAGGTGTTGCCGCATGAGATGGAGTGGAAAAGCTTGAAGGGGGGATGATAGAAAGAGGGTTTTCTAAGGAGAGCGGAGCAGGAGAGAGGGAGAGAGAGAGAAGGGGAGAGGGCGAGTGAGCGTGCATGTGCATGTGCATGTTCTCCCCATCCAAACACGTGACAGATAGATACAGACTTCAGCATACAGACGCGTTCCTCTCCGCCACCACGACGACAGCAAACATGGGGGCTGTGGTGGGTACGCTGACCATGCAGACCAAGCAGAGGAGGCCGTCCAGCGGTGAGGGAACACACACACGCACACGCACACGCACACGCTCGCACACACACCTTACATGCACGCACACATTCTGTATGTGCAGGGAAACTTTTAACCAGGTGTTTTACTACATCTACCAAACACACACTCCAGTGTGAATATCAGGAGTACAGACGTGACCTGCAGACTAAGGAGGAACGACTGCTGGTGTTTCCGTGAAGATGCAGTGAAAGAGAGAGAGAGGAAGGGAAAGAGCAAGAGAGAGAGAGAGAGAGAGACCGCAACAAGTGTTCCCAGAGAAACAAGATCATCTTTTCATTACAGTTAAAGTTGTGGTGTGACAACGTGTGCCCATGTGCGCTGTCGGGCTTATGCTTCACAACAGACTGTGTGTGTGTGTGTGTGTGTGTGTGTGTGTGTGTGTGTGGGGGGGGGGGGGGGGGTCTGTGTGTGTCTTTGTCCGGTTGTGCATGCAGATGTTGCCACTGACGCTGGTAAACACACATGTCGAAGGTATTTGTCACTCTGCTCACACGCAGCTTCTCTGTCTTGCCGTTACCTTGGTAGCATGGTAGCCATGGCAACAAAAGATGTCAGTTTTGGGGTGGGATGATTGCGAGGGTGGGGGGTGATGAGATTGGGGCATTCCTTAGTAAGTCAAGGCCATGTTAATGAGATGGAGATGGTGAGAGATACAAACGTGCACGGAGATTTTTATTATGAAGACCCGTTGGCTTCGACAAATATTTTAGTCACTCATTTACCTTCCTGATAAAAGCCTGTGAACCTTATCGATGTAAATATCTATATATGCAAAACACACTGAGCAGGAGATCAGTATCAGAGCACGAACAGCCCATTAGTCGTGTGCAGGCGGTTCCTTGTTGGGATTATGGGGATTATTTATTATTGGTTTCTGATGTAAATTTTACCCACACAGGACATTTCCCAAGTGAGTGCCTATGGCCCGCTTCATTTTTTAAAATTCCTTCCTTTACAGGCTTTATTGTTCATTCATCCTTCTCCCATGGGTGTCAGGGCTTGTAGTCGCTCGAGAGACACTGTAAATCCTCCTTCAGTCGTAAGCAGGAATGTCCTCTTTACAGCTGCAGGAGGACGAGGAACGGGACGTAGATCACGAGGTGTTTGTGTTGTGTTGTGTTGTGGTATTGGATGTGTATCGCTGTGTGCAGCGGTGCATGTGGTGTTGCAGATAACCTGTTATCTGGGATCCTGACACTGGCTACAACACTGGGGGGGGGGGGGGGGGTCGTAAAGCTGTAATATTCTGAGATGATGTTCCTGCATGATTGATCCTCTCAGCTTGAGCTCCGCACTGTGTTTGCATGCAGATTATTTGCTCGTTTTCTCAGCCTGCTTTTTTGTCTGTCTGGTGAAAGCCTCCCTTAAGCGTTCCTTTCCTCCTACCTGTTGTCTCGTCGGTTTGTGGTTTTGTCTGACACGCCAGCCGCTCTGTCCTCCCCCTCTGTCATGCCGGCCTCTCATATCTCATCTCTCTCACACAAATCTCTCCTGGCTTTTTCCTGTCCTCGCTGTAGAGCTTTTCACTTCATCTGAGCCCACATATCTCGACTTTCTTCTCTTATTTCCTGCAGCAGTGAGCCTCGTCCTCCCTCTCTCCCATTTTCTCTTTCACTCCGCTGCTCCTCTTCATATCTTGCTTCCTTTTTGATTTCTGCCCCCCCCCCCCTCCCTTCAACCTTTTTTCTCTCCAGTTTCACATATTTCTCTCTTCCATTTTACCCTGCTGCTTTTCTAACCCCCTTATCTCCCGCCCACTCATCTCGCACGCCACCAACACAGTCTGCTCTTGGCACTCGAGTCTCTTTACCTTTCTCCCCTCGCTCCTTCATTATTCCATTCTTTCGCTCATTTGCTCCCTTTCTTCATCACCCACGCTTCCATTAGCTGGAGCGAGTGCTTATTAAGTCATCTCATCATTCTTCTCTCTTGGCATGCAGCGGCGTGTGTGTTTTTATGTGTTTCCGAAGAGTCTAGACATGTGTTTTCTTAACAAAAATAAAAATCAATGGTGGCATGTTGCTAATAATATTCTGTTAGGTTTGCAAATGAGCTGTGTTTCACACTTTCCAAATATAATCAACATTGGCACAATAACATGTAAGGAAGTGACATTGGGCTGGTTTCTGTGTAGCTTTGTCTGCAGCCTGTGTAAACACAAACACACAACCCTGCAAACTCCCTCCAGCACTCAGTGACAGTTGGAAGATCAGTAAGAAAACAGATCTGTGTGTGTGTGAACATAGAAGCAACGGATTGCATGTTGTTTTAGGCGCACAACTGCTTGATGTGTTGTGACACTGGACTTTTATTCACCCCCCTGTGTCGCTGTGCAAAAACAATTCTTCTCAAAAAATGAGATCTTGAAATCACGATTACGTTGTGGAGGTTTTGCATGGTGTAAATAGCGCTGATGTAGCTGAAATCTATTTTTAAGACACTCCATCCATACCTCCAGGGGGTCAACGGTCATGAGAGCAGCTACTTTCTCAGAAGGTGCTTTCCCCTACGGAAGAGGCCGGCAAAAGCAAGTCCTCTCCATCGCCGCCTGGATGGCAGATTTGGCTAATTCATATTCTGCCAATGACATACTTTTTCCCGAGGTCTGAGAAGGAAAGGGAGAGTTGCATAGTGAGAGCGAGATAAGAAATTAAGGGGGAAAGGGTGATCAAATGGGTGAGAGAAGAATGGAAAAGATGGAAGAGAAATGAGAGCTTTAAACAAAAGAACCAGTTGGAGTTGGAGATAAATCCTGTCCCTGGGCTGGAGGAAATGTGCATCAGCATCGATTTAAGCGGAGTTCTTTGTGTCACTTTGCTGACAGGAGGCTGACAGGCAGACTATCGACAGTTCAGGCGACCGCTTAGCTCCACAAACAGGAAAGAATAGTGCTCAGGCGCTACAGTTTAGAATAGCTGGTGTAACCGACGGAGGCGAAGCCCCCCAGGAGGCTTCCCAGGTTGTGTTGGTGTCCCTAACCGGCTGAGTTTCAGCTTCATGCAGGTTTCTAGAGCTCAACTTCTAGCAGTAAAATCTTTAGAACAGTGCAATGTCACGTCACGCAGAAGATCTTCGCCTCATCCAAATGATGCTATTAGACTTTGGTGCACCAGAGCTCACCTTTTTAACACTGCAGTTCAAATTATTCTCTCTTTAAGACAAAGATGCTTCATCAGCTCCTTAATATTGGATTAATTATTGCATGTTCTATCATCCGCTGTGACAATCCCTGATGATTGAAGGTTAAGTAAGTACCAAAACAAAAATGATGCGTATATAAAAGCGATACGATACGTATTCCGCCATCCTTAGCAGGTCATGTTTACATTATCAAACATTTAAAAAACATTTTTTTGTCAAATTATTTTTTTCTCTCTTTCGCTCCTGCCACAGTCAACGCAACAGTAAGTAAAGCAGCCCTTGAGTTTCCAACTGTGTGGGAAACCTTGTGATGCAGCAGCGCCCCCTGCTGTCTGAAGGTCAGCAGTCGTCCTTCAGCGTGCCAGCCAATCACAGCCACGTCGCATCTAATGCATTTACACTAAGGCTAAGAGATAATTCATGCTAACTGCTAAGAACGCCAGCTGGTTTCGCTGAAGTGTTGGTGAAAAATTATTCCATCATTATTTCATTGTGATATGTTCTATGTTCTTTTATCACACTGAACATATTTTACATCAAAAGGTTATAATAAAAAGCACGAAAAGGACATTTGATTTGATTTTACCTAATTAAATCTTATGATTTCCTTTGCATTGTCAAACACATGAATAAAAATAATATAAGTTATATCTACCAAACATTTAATTAAATGGAATACTGTAATGTACTCATTCTGGTTCCTGAGTGAGATTGTGCTCCCACCTGCTGGTGCTACTATGTTACAGCAGGTTATAGTTATACTTTGAACATGAATGTATGTCAGAATATTGAGATTATCAATGGCCAAGGTGCAGATTACAACGGATCCTGCCAAATTTACAGTCTCACTAATTTGAATCCAAGTGTTTTTAGTAAAAATCCTCCTGACAGGGCTGAAACATTACTAGTTAGAAAAGTCACTTTGTAGTAAACAAAGCCTTCTGTTGTTCAGGCGCCACTGTGCATCTTAATGATCCAATTAATCAATAGCTGATCTTTTTGCTCACACACACACACTGCTACAAAATAAGAATGCGGTCATAGAGTAGAAGGTGAGTTTCTCGTTGCAGTGATTTCATGTCAGACCCTTGAGATGAAGCCAAGTTCCCAAGATTGAAGGACACAGTGACTGTAAACGAGGGGAGGGGGGGTTTAGGAGAATGGGCTGGTGCTGGTGGCGTATTTAGTGAGATGGAGCGAAGGTCAGGATAAAAAGAGGGAGATAGTCCAGGGAGTGGAGAGACAGGAGGATAAAAAGACAGAGGTACAGAAAGGCAGGTGTTTGCTCATAGCAGGAGGAAGCAGGATGGACAGGATGTTGATGCTATAGGATGGGAAATAAAGATACAGGCAAACAACTTTGAAAGTTTATCATTCGTACATGTATTTTAATAAGTTACAAGAATAACAAATACAAAGAAACAGACCAGGCAAAGGACTAAAAGTCAGTCACAAAGCTTCTAAAATCCAGAGGAAAGAAAGAAATCATTCAAATGGACCAAGAACAGCAGAGCGATAAGAGTTTACACACGCTCGCCATCATTCTGCTGTGCTGTGGGCTCGTCAAAATGCTGCACCTGCTGGGCGTCATCTCTGTGGAGGGTGAGTCAGAACGCAATCCGATTTGGTTTCCGCCGGTTATTAAACAAACATGGATTATTTCTGTGGGAATTTAATTCATAGTTCTTTATTTTTTACCTTTGACACTTCAAGCCTGCTGGTGCCTCAGTAAAAACTTTCCCTCAATACACAGCAAATACTCTGATTACTACAATAACTGATGTCATCAAGGACATCGGATAATAACTCGGCTGCAGCTCTAACTAACTTAATGTGGATGGATGCTCCCATTCTACATGCTTTAATTGCAGCTATTGATGATTAAATCCACAGACTGTCCATTCACAGGAATATAACGTAAACATATTCATATCCTAATGTCACACATACTTCACTTTCCTCTTAACTGCATACCTGTGCAGCCTGTCTCTGCACATGATAACATTTCTTTGTCCAAATAATATATTCTTGTTGGTTTTTTTTGCAAATATTTGAATACAAAAGTTGAAATTATTGCTCTAGACAGCTGTGTGTGTGTGAGCACATCTGTAACTCTCACACTTGTATCATTAGTAAGTAGAGTCAGACTTATTTTTATTCAAGTAGACATGATTGGTGTGATTTTTTTTTAGGAGACATAAATATACGGAGAACTACTAGACAGGACATCCTGTGCTGTGGTCGGTCTTTAGCGTGACGGTGACTGTGCACGTGCAATCAAGGTTGCAGCACGGACAATGGAGTCCCAGTGAAGCTTTGACTTAGCTGTTCCCTATATGCATCAAACCAGGCTCTGTATTTGAAAGCATTTACAAGGACATGTGCATGTGCACCCCATTTATTGTGTGAGTGTGCATGAGAAAGAGAGAGGGAGGGAGGGAGAGAGAGAGAAAGCAGCAGGGGTGATATACGGAAAGCCTGCTTAGCATAAAGTACTAATGTACCCTTAATGTAGGAAATTAGCGTGCACAGTGTAATAAGCTCTTACTGGGTAACATTACATTATTGTTATTGTAATTTATGTTGACACTTGCAATTGTTAAACTTGTGTTTCTATTAGCTTGTCATTATCGAGAATATGCGGCGCTGTATTCGAGGATCAAATTTAGATTTAGTTCTTCACAGATGTAAGATCATAACTGACATTTTAAATACAAATTTACTCTAAAGCCATGACGGCAGTGTTGTGCAATTATTTCCACGAAGAAGCCTGCTGATGCATTAAATGATAACACTGTTTACTGAATAAGAGGCTGCAGACTGAGGTATAAATTAGCAGCCAAATGAAGTAGTCTTTGTCTGGAACAAGGAAGACGCAGATCTGGTAGCCGTGCCCGACTGAGGGAAGAGGACAAACAGCACGAATGGTTTGGCCACACAGATCAAAACGTTTCTATTTCAACACTGTCAGTGTTTCAGATGATAGAAAATACACAAAGGCCAATGTGAACACTGGGCTCTGTGATGCGAAGGAATGCTTCAGTGCACGTTGGCAGTACTGTCTGATTACACTTAGCATATATAAGCTGAGAACTGGAAGATGCTGATCCCCCCTGCGGCCCCTCAGACGGGAGGTCTGCTCCTCCAAACCGTCTAACGGTCCATCCATCACTGTAATGCAGACACAACTGGACAGGCTGGTCACTGGTGACCCATCTGACAGGCATTACTCTGGGATGGCGTTCATAACACACACCGTCTTTACTAAACCACCAGGACTTTCTTTTTACATACTAATATTTTACTACTGCTCATTATGGCCACTTTATCATATGCTGAAATTTTTATTACTATTTCAATTAAATCATGCACAATTATAACAGCATGCATAATTATTCGACTTTAGATTGCTTCAGGGAATATGTTGCAGTGTAGTGTCTGAGACAGAGAGAGGGGAGGAGTCATGTCCACCTATGGGCCTGAGCCTGTGTGTGTGTGTGTGTGTGTGTGTGTGTGTGGTTTTGTCCTCTGTCCCCTCCCCTCCAGCGAGGAGAATAACGAGTTGTTAATCAAAGGGCGTGTTAGGGGAGGAACATGGAGCTGTTAGACTGACCTCTACCTTGTATCCTTTTTTTTCTTCTTCTGATGATTACATTAAGTGATTCTTGCAGCAGCGTGACCTCTTTCCTGGCGATATGAACGTCCTTCTCTGGTGCATTACTTTAGTTGCTTGCTCCCTCCTTTGGCTTACTTTTCATTCCTTTGTATATGTTGTGTAGCTATGTTTTGTTTCTGCCTATGTTTCTTCAGACAAGGGTGACGATGACTTGGAGATGACCATGGTGTGCCATCGGCCAGAGGGGCTGGACCAACTGGAGGCTCAAACCAACTTCAGCAAAAGAGAGCTCCAGGTGCTGTACCGGGGCTTTAAGAACGTAAGTCGACGACCACTTCTCAAAGAAGAAGACCAACACTTTATTATTATTCCATGACATTTGTCTTGCAGTACTTTATACCGCAGATCGATATCTGAGTCCATGTGTCGATCAGTAGACGTCTGCTCTGCTGCTGACATGTAGTATTCATTTGGCTTGCAAATCAAATGCTTTGCCAGCTCCACTAAGTGTTTTCAGGACTTGAAAACCAAGTATAAAGAATAAAAAAAGATATTCAAGTATAAAGAATTCTTCTGCCAATAATTGTGAATTTAATTTAAGCATACATCTTTATGAGCCAATCAAAGATGTAGTCAATAACTCAAATTGAGAAAATGAGTCTGAGAAAATGAGATGTGCATATCATTATTAAAAATGTTCAATGTTTAATTTACTTAACGTTACAATTAAATATTGATAAGCGAAAGTTCATTAAAAAAAGCTTTATTAAAACATTTTATAAAAATCAGACAGATATCAAAAAGGAAACATTTATAAGAAAACCCAAGTATTTAATTTACTTAAATATGCAACTGCAGTTTTAGAAACGCTTGGTGATGTTCGATTGAATCCTAGAATTGTTCCTTTCGCCAGTCTGTTCATCACACTCCCTCCACCAGTCTCTGATTAAACCATCCCTCGGGTTAGCGGTTTAAATCTCACATCCTCACCTCTCTCTGACCTCCCTCTCCAGGAGTGTCCGAGTGGCGTCGTAAACGAAGAAACTTTCAAACAAATATACTCTCAGTTCTTCCCACATGGAGGTAAAAAAGAGGGTTTTCTGCACCGCATGGGTCTCTGTGCTGTTTCTGCCTGATGTATTCACTTGCGTACGTCTTCTTTTCTTGCAGATGCAAGCGCCTACGCGCATTTCCTGTTCAATGCATTTGACTCAGGAAATAGTGGCTCCATAAAGTTTGAGGTTTACTTGCTTGATGCATTCTTCCACATTATTGCCCAAAAATGTTTGTTGAGTTTTGAATTGTTCTTGTTCGAAATAAAATTCTTGCTTTCACTGCTTCTTTTTCTCTCCATCAGGACTTTGTGACGGCTCTGTCCATCCTGCTGAGGGGCACCGTCACTGAGAAACTACAGTGGACCTTCAACCTCTATGATATTAACAGAGATGGATATATTAACAAAGAGGTGTGTGGTTATGATTATAAGCATATTGCTTTTGGATTTCTGTCACAGCTCATGTCTCATCTGTGTTTCACAGGAGATGACCGACATCGTTAGAGCAATATATGACATGATGGGAAAATACACTTACCCTGTGTTGAAAACTGACGCACCTAAACAACATGTGGATGCCTTCTTTCAGGTAACAACATCTGCATCCTTTATTGAAGTGAAAATAACAACAATGCAAATATTGACTGATTGACTAAACAAGGATGTGTCGGTCAAAAATCGGATTAATATGACATTTTTACAGTTAATGTTTTTATTCCTAAAGACAGAGAATAAGAATAGGAAGATTTTTTCCCCACAGAAAATTCACACGCAAAACACATGCTTCAAAACTGCATGGGGCGCGCACACACACACACACACACACACACCAAACGATAAGGAAGATCGAAAGAAAGAAACAAGTATTGTACAAATTGTATAGTAGTTTTTGTAAAAATAAATAATAAATGCAGTGTAGAGTGAGTGGCAATGCACTTAAAATAAGTAATTGACTAAATGCTCATGCTTTTATATTGTTTAGTATACAATAAAAAACAGAAATTACTACAACTACTGTAAATACTTACAGTACATTTTCAGTTTTTTACAGCCTGATAAAAATATGCTGTTATTGTAATATCTGCAGCAATGCGTCACCATAAGGTCGACATGTGACTGTAGTGTGGCTCTCCCGTGTCCTTTCAAAATAATTATGTTTTACGAGCTGAGAAAAGGAACCGAGTTTTGAGGTTTTCGTTGTGCATTTATCTGTTTTAATAGGAAGAAGAGTCTCTCAACTTTATGAAAACAAAATTTATCCCTCAAAGATTCAAAAGATCAGAATGTGTGACATGAAAATTTGTGATAATTCCAATAATATAAATTTTGTATACGATGGGTGTGTATCTTTGACATCATGTGTTTTCCTTTAATAGAAAATGGACAAAAACAGAGATGGCGTGGTCACTCTTGATGAATTCATCATCTCCTGTCAAGAGGTACTCTTTATTTTCTATTTGTATTTAATTTAAGATCCTAATCTCGAGCATATTCCAAATCGTACCTTTAAAATCTGACATTGTAGTAAAAGCACAGATCTTAGTAATTGACGAGTGCCATTCATAACAATCACTGAGGTTATGTCCGTGCTTTTCCTGCTTTTCCTGCTCAAAATCCTTTTTCTCATGTGGCCTCTATGAACTCACCAAAAGTCAACAGGTCTATTTTACTTAGTTAAACTGTCTTTACAGGCTATTAATTACAGGGTTTGCAACTTTCTGCATCCATGTGTTTATCTGCAGAGATCGCTGACTTTGACATTTCCAAGCTTTCACTGCCCTCTAGTGACCAGTAAATTGAATTAAATGTCTACTGTTTGAAGACTTTCTCCTCACAGTCAGCCTCTTAATTTTCCATTTTCTTTTTACGCAGGATGAGAACATCATGAGGTCCCTACAGCTCTTTGAAAACGTTATCTAGACAACACAGAGGAGGGAGAAGGAGCGGATGGAGGCACAGCGGGAGAGAAGAGGAATGAACAAAGAGAAAGCGATGCACAAGACAGGAAGAAAGGAACTAACATGGTTGGCGATTGAAGTGATCTTGCTTTGCTGTGTAGGCTGGCTTCCGTACTTCATGGAGGATGTCGTGTTGTAGCGCATCTGTGGAGACAAAATGTCATCGGTTTTGGGAAATGTCCCCAAGACATTTGACTTTTTAATCTCATTTACTTTGTCTCTGTCTGCCTCATTTGTCGATGTCATTCCCGTCACCCTGAAGAGTGCGTAAACGTTAATTCTCTCATATTTGGTCAGTTACTTTTGAAGAATCAGCCACATTTTCAAGCAAGATTGGAATTTCATTCTTACTTCTTGTGTTGGAGGCTTAATTCTTATTCGTCCTAACTTTTGGTGTCAATGAAGCAAAATGTCAGCAATATTGTAAAGCTTGCAATACAAAGGCATATGGCATATTTAACCTATATCTGCCATAAAAACAAAAAAGAAACCTAAATCGAGGAAACCTTGTTGTGGTTGCAGCATATGGAGCCGCCTCATCTGTTTACATGCACTAAATTCAGACACAGGCGTTTTGAATTGCTGGCAGCGCTGAAGCTGAGCTCAGCCAGCTTGCAGCTTGATAACTCTATTCTTACTGCGTGCATTCCAGTGGCGTCATTCAGTGTTTCAATGTTGTAACGACTCGACTGTACATATTTATTAACTGTTGTATCTCTGGCTTTTTATCATGACACAGAATCATTCGTGTCTCGTCTGTAAGCTTCCATCTGTCTATCTCTCTGTCAAAACGAATAGAACTGTAATTGCTCTTAATAAAGAGTCTATTTTGAGGATTACTTCTACACAGACGCAGAGGGATAAAGGGACCTGCATGTTTGTGTGTGTGTGTGTGTGTGTGTGTGTTGTCCTGATGTAAAGATTCTGTTTGCCTGAATACAGATGTGTGTCACTTCCTAGCATGCAGCGCTATCTTGTGGACGTCAGTACAGCTCAACTGATCATGTTTTTTATTTTTGCGAGAGAAGAGAGTTTTCGCCATGAAAAAAAAAGGTCTTGATCCGGAGTGACGAAATCTTTCACTGTGAAAAGGAATAATAGAGTGAGAGTGAGACAAAGATAGAAAACAATCTTTCCACTGAATCTGAAGGAATGGAAGCCATGTTTCAAACCATAGCCATCTTTGTGAAAATTGAGCCGGACAAAGAAAACCATGTAGATTTATAAATGATTTACTGTCATGCCCTCTCACTGTGGTACCAAAACATTCTCGCTGATTTGTTTTGCTGCTCAACTTAAATGAACCCACGCATACGTCCAGACAGACAGACAGACAGACAGACAAGCAGATAGACATCTTAAAACTGTGAGACTGAAACCATGTATGTATCGAAATATTGTATAAAGTTATTATATTTATCAATAAACTTTTCAAGAAACAACAAAATTGTGTATGCTACTCACTTTTATACGGCTTATAATTACTGTGTATTAAATCCTATTTTTTTTGCAGATAAAGAGCATCAGCAACAAACAAACAGAGTCAGTCACATGATCAGTTTATACTGTTATTTACACATTTACAATAGACGTACAGAAAGTATTGTACATTTGTGTCTCTATTCAAGATGACACAGCCAACAAATAAAGCAAAAACAATGTGCAAGTGAAAAAATGTCACCACCGTCACTGAACATGCATCACTCCCTTTATTACCCAACGCACAGCCTCTTTTATATCTTCGCCCTACAACCCTGACATCTATTTTCCTTTCGTTGTCGCTCACAAAAGCATTTCCCCGTAATGCAACATGGGCCTCATTTTCTCCGCGGTTGAATGTACAGCTGAATGAGATCAGGAGAAAGAAAGCAATCTCTGCTCCAGGTCATTTTTGGGAAGATATTCTTGTTGAGATTCGATATAAAACAAGATGAGATTCATTCATAACTAATAAGCACATTGTAATGCAAATTCTCTTGTATAGAATGTTTTATTGAAAGCTTTGCCTTCATCTGGCCTTTCCAAAATGACTGTTTCTGGAAAAGAGATGGTTTCATTGAGGGACAGAGCCTTCAGAAAACAATCTTGTTGTGTCTCACTCTGAAGAATTAGTTGTCTCTTTCGGGACAATAGAGAAAATGCCTCTCTGCATCTTATTCTAGTAAAAAAGAATAAGCACGCTCATAACAAGGACAACGCAAGAACTTCTAATTATTATAAGTTCTGTTTCATTATGGATTTTATAATAGTTCAGAGCTGCAAGTCCGTTTCCAATGCTTCCTTCTTCAATCACTTACCATTATGGCAAGTCCATGTTCACATCATCCACAAAATCAGCTGTGACACCGTCTTCAGCTTTTTTGGTCCAGAATATTATATATATATTGTTTTCCATTTCATGGATTAAAGTGTCCCTTGTCCTCGTGTGGGCTTTATTGAATGTATCTATTCTCCCAGGGATAATAGAAAAATGTTTATTGATTGAAGCGTGCTGTCTGGCCTTTATTCCCTTTCCTCGGCCCAAGGCTGAAGGTTCTGCAGGGCATACAGGGAGGAATTATGGGCGCACAGTGGATCCGACACCGCTGATTCGCCGAGGGACTTCTGGAGGGCAGACTGCTGCAGCTGCAGGATGAGGCGATTGGCCTGCTGACGCTCCGCCTCTCGCTCCTCGGCTGTTTGTCTCCTGAAAGAAGACAGGAGAGAAGAATTTAGCATTGATAAATAATAATAATAATAAAAAAATAATAATGTTGATAAAGTAAGAAATGCGGTTGCGTAAATTTTACGGTGCGTAAGAAAGCGTGCAGAGGCGTGGAAAATCACTGTGGCTCCACCGGTAGCTTATTAGAACAACATTTTCTGGATCGATGCAACTATCAGGATTAAACTAAAGCTCTCAAAATAATAAAAAATATGTATTTGATGTATTGGCAAAATATAAAACATTTTGGTTCCATGGTTAAATTAATTAAGGCCGCGTAATGTTGCATACATTCTAAATGAATAATAAAAGAAATAAAAACATGAATTAAATGATTTTATTGTTTTCATGAACGTTCCGTCTTTTTTTGTTCCGTGTCCACGTCACAGGAAGTCGCACGTGGAAACAATCTGCTCAATTTGGATTACGCGAACCGGAGCCTTAAAATATGCCATTTCGTGTAGAACGGGCTTTACGCGCTCTACTTGTGATGAAGTATTGCCGCAGGTGTAAGAACAGAACCATCTGAGAGTTGAACACGAAGCGCCGCACTAACCTCCACTTGGTCCTGCGGTTCTGGAACCAGGTTTTCACCTGTGCGTCGGTCATCTTCAGACTCTTGGCCAGGGATGCCCGTTCTGCGCTGGCCAAGTACTTCTGTCGGTGGAAGCGCTTCTCCAGCTCACAGATCTGGACCCTGGAGAAGGACGTGCGGGGCTTTTTCCTTTTGGGAGGCGTTCGGTTCTGGTACGGGTGCCCTATCCGCCGCGTAACAGCGAACGGCACCAGAGCCGCTGCGGGGGGAGACATGACGCGCACAGCAGTGAGTAGAAGATGGGATTGGAAACGGCACAAAACAGGCTAATTCACGCCCCACTCTGTATGGAAATTCCAGGCCGTAGATCACAGCTATCCGCCCTGCTTGACAACAATTCCCGGTTTAGACTGTGCGCGGCCGCGTGAGAAATGTGATCTGAAGTTTATTGTGAGAGATGAGTGGAGGGAACAGTGCAATTACTAGAAACAACAGGGCTGCTCCTCTTTAAAGTGTTGGGGCTTCTTACACATGGTCACTGCAGTGGTAATTGTGCTCCCATTGGTCTGTTTATCTGGAATATCGGCCTTTGATAATACAAGCAGCTGTTAAACCTGCAGCGCAGCAGGTTGTGTGATGAATGTTTAAAACAACCCAAAACTAGATCTGCTTCCTCTCCATTTCAACCTTGTTCACCTTTTTTAGACACAAAAACAACTGAATCACTTGATCAATTTAGAAGTTGTCTTTACTTTTTGAAGGCGAGCGAAATTATTTAGATTATAAACATCTTAGTTCGTTTTCATTAGAAAATAAATGATCATATCGAGGTTTGATCATAATCAACAAAGTTTATTATGTTTTGATCATTATAGACAAAGTTTACAATTTATAAATTATAATTCTAATGATCACAACAATTATCTGCAGTGATTGTACATGATTTTATTTATTTAGATGAAGAAATTAACTATTCAACGCCTCAAACAAGAATTAAGACGATATTAATAACGTGAAAAGACGCCTACAATAAAAATAATATTAATACAAATATTACTAATAATAAATAATAATAATAAGCCATTATTTACTACATCTTGCATCCTGTTTTACGCCATGATTTAAGGATTTTAAATAAGACAAAGGAAAACACTTTCGCTTTCCTATAATATTTGGCACACTTGTTATATTTAAAGTATTTAACAGGTATTTAAAGTGTTTATTAACAGGTAGTATTCTAAACAAGTAAATATGAACGATTATGTGTTCAGCCTGGCCTACCTGAGATTCTGTCTTTAGCGAACCGGTTTCCAATCCAAGGGAAGCACAGCCCTCCAAACCCCGGGACGGCGCTCTGCACGGGACCCGGGGGCCCGGGGGCCACCATGGGTCTGTGGGCTGGGACCCGAATCACTCCGCGACTTCCCAGAGTCCTGCTCTCTCCGTATGAACCCGAAGCCTCCATCGGAGGCATGATACCGGAGAGCGAGATGGACAGCGCGGCGTACGAGGGCGCGCTGGCTCCGGTCGGGCTTCCCAAACTGTAATAATTGTCACCGGCCCCGCTGCTTGAATCGGATCCATTTTGTCTTCCAGCCATGCGCCCGTGTTCCGGCTCTGTGCCGGCTCCCAGGATCTGGTCGATGCCGAAGCTGATGGGCTCGTGTTGGGTCGCTTTGGGAGGAGGGCTCGGCGCGCATGGAGCTTGCTCCATCTCTGTCGTTGTTGTTGTTGCAGGAAGAAGGGGAAAAAAAAACTTGAAACGTTTTCTGGGAAATTCACTATCGCGGGTCAAATTGCACCGAAAGATGTCGCCAGTAGTGTCTCCATCGCTGTCCAGCCGCGTGTCCAGAATCCACCGCGTCCTTGTTGTCTACAGCAGGCCTCCTCCAGAGGACTGGCTCCTCTTCCACAGGCTGTGGTGAAAGTTTGATGGGCGTTTGGAGAGATGTGACGCTCCGTTCTCTCCTCAGCGCGTCAAAACGCGCCGTCTCGCAGCTCCGTCCTCCTCCATCCTCCTCCTCCATTCATTGGCTGCCACCAGAAAGACTGATTGAATGTTAATGGAGGGAAGGCCACGGCTGTTTGACACAGTAGCAACGTAGTACATCTAAAACAACGCGCGGCAGCTTCTATTGCACGTATATGTCAAGATGTGGCATTTTCATGTCTCGGGTGTGACATTGACGTTTCCGTTGTTATGGAAATAGAATAAAGCGCAAGTGTCGGCTTCATGGAAATTTATTCCATAAGGAACAAGTGTAACAAATAGCAGCACAAACCGCTGAAGAGGAATATTTTTAAGGTTCTTTGGTGGGGAACATTTAATTTCGCGCTTAAAAAATGATTCGCTGAAAAGATTTACAAGTTTGGGTGACAGATGATATTAAAGGGAAAAAGTTTTTACACACCTAAGGGTCTAATGAATTGATGCCTTTTCAGTGCGCGCCATTTGTCCTCCGTCTCCGTCTTCTCTGAGGCATTTGTTTGACAATGTGGGGGGGGATAATAAATTTGAACGCAGGCAGTGCTTTATATGACTCGAGGATTATTTATCATATTATAAAGGAGAGACTGGAAATGAGAAATGTCAGCCTCGGTATGGGGCTTAATTTAAAATCTTTCGAAGTCACGCTTTGCAATCAAACGAGGAGAGTTGTGCGTATATTAAATGCAGCCGGAACAAGTGGTGCTTAAAAAATGTGGGTCTTCTAAAGACGGAACAAAACCTTTGAATGTTAGTAAAATACAAAAGCTGTCATTTTCATATTTACTCGAGAAAATTACGTAAACTCATTGAAAACATTTACAGACTAAATTAAATAATTTTAGGGTGATCGATTTACTTCAACGCGTAAAAAAAATGAAATTAAGTATAATTGAGAATTGTCCCTGACTCTCCTGGACCTAATGAGCATGGAATCAAATGTCTTATTCTGTCCTTGAAGGCGGCTCCGTGTTAAATGCCTGACAAACGAAGGCTCTGGGCTCCCTCAGATAAAGTGTCCGGCCTCTGCAAGCTGCTGACCGCCCACATTCAACCGAACGGGCGCCCGGAGTGACCGGATAATCACATTTTCACTAACTTGTCTCGGGGACGGGACAAATGCGATTCGGGGTTTAGTTGCGGCAGGTGGCTTTCTAAGATATCACATTGCAGTACTGAAACCAACTAATGGCCAACATATTCATTTAGTGACGATGGGGTTTCTATTTGTAAGCTTTTCAAACATGCGTCCATTAATCATACAGTTTTTGAAGACTCTAATAGAAATGTTTTTTTTTTTTTTTTATGTATTTGCCTTCTCGGATCGATTCTATAATCTATACACAGGCTATCACTTGTTTTATTTAATAATATTTCAATCACTGATCCAGCTTCAGTTGAACCATCTGATGATTATCGATGTTACAGTAAAAAAAAAAACGAAATTAAATGTAATTGATTAAACGCGTTCAGGATGCAAACACAGGAATATTTGATCATATATATTTTAAAACGCGACCCTCTATCTCGCCCTTCACAATAAAGTCTTATGAGGCAATATTGGACAAGGCCCGAGGTGTTTGTGTGGCAATATGGACAGACTGGGTGTTGGCTGGTTCCTGCTGCCATATGTCAACTCACTGGTGGAGAGTTAGACAGTTTTATGTTTCTCTTGATGACATTTTCAAAAATAATGTCCCCATCAAGAAATATGTTGGGGTTGCTAATCCGAGCCCCGATAGTCAAACGAATGTAATGTTTTTATTTTATTTTATATATAATTAAACCGTTATTAATAGCATGAGGAATACCGAGAAAACGGCTCCATCACGGTGACGCGCGTTCATCTCGACTTTGCCTCAGAGTGACTGCGGTCCCCCCAAAACATGCAGGGAGCAGACGGGATGTTGGTAATCCGGTGTAATCCAGTGATTATGACACATTAGATGTGACCTAGCCTAGCGGAATACCCGTGACACCGGCTATATCCAGCAGGCTTCACCGGAGCCTTCCCGAATGCGGATTCACGCCCGCACGTTGAAGTGACGTCACATCATCGATTCATGATTACAGCAGAAAGGATCAAATGCATCGATGCATTTAAAAGCAGATGTAAGGTGATCTCTTTGTATAGGCTGAAACGTTTAAACGGCGTCCCTGAAAAGCCCACAGCCTGCTTCAGCAATTAGGAAGCACATCAATCCCCCCCCCCCCCCCCCATAGGCAATATAAATGCTGACACCCTGATTCCAAAAGTCCAAAAAGAAACGACAACAAAAGAGTGAAAGAGTGCGATTTGTTTGAGAAATTACCACTTGATCTGCATAATCGGGGGGGTCTGGTGCTGCGGCTGGGTACCCGGGGGCTGCGTTTTTATTGCGCGTCTCTTCGCCGTTATCAATTTCAGCAGCACGCCTGACTTTTTAAAAGGGGGACGAGGCCGGCTGCCTCTGAATAATGAATGACACGCGTTTATATTGTCGCTAAAGTGCCCGTGATGTTACAATATGAAAAGGCAGCGGTAAGTAATAGTGCATTTAAAGGGGATGTAGTGTATTATTATGATGTAAAAGAGAAGGAGAGAGGGAGATGAGGGGAGAGCGGCACCCAGAGAGAGAGAGGGAGAGAGATTGTTTTATTACAATAAGAGGAGATGAGTTTGCCTCGCAGCGAAATGGGGACCAGTTAATGAAACTTTACCGCAGCTAACGATTTCCCCTCCCTCGCTCTAAAAACCGCCCTTATGAAATATTTAAACTATTTAATATAGGTGGTATTAAGCTGAAAGACGCTGCATCGGCCATCTGACAGCATACAAGGCTGCGGGTTCCTCAAAGTTGGGCCAGGCTTTAAAGGTTTTATAATAAATTATGCTCACATTCAGACCAATATTATAATATAGAGTCTCGTAATTTCTCCTTTCCATGTCGCGCATACTTTCACACGCAGATGCAGCAGTTACAGGGTCATTCTATCAATTTAAGCCTGTCTTACCTATAATGGGAGGGATAGCCCAGCATGGCCTCAGTGTGTGTGTGTGTGTGTGTGTGGGGGGGGTGATAGTGTTTCATATTGACATGCTCAGTGGGATTGTTGGAGGAGAAGAGAGGAATGGGATCCTCCATCAGGGACTCGGTCTGGCCCATCATCATCACTGGCCTGTCACTAGACCGCTGCTCTGAGTGGATGCATTTTATCTGACGAAAACGTATACAAAGTGGATAAACCATGCAAAATGTCACAAATATAGTGTGTAGAAAAGACAAAAAAAGAAATAAATCACGGTTGCCATCTTGCAAACCTTTCTTTATTGTATAGGAAAGATAAGACAGAATGTTTTAGAAGAGGATTTGTGGTGGAATATTTAATACAACTTTCTATATGAAGTCAAGCAGGAAAGACGTTCAGTGTGACTTTGTGTACAAATCAGTCATTTTTACTGCAAGTATCAGGATGCACGTTTAACCTCATAAGTACACCCTGATATGGTGAATATTTGTTTCAGTGAGCATTGTTATTACACTTAAGGAATCAATATGCTACGACTCTGTGTGTGCGTGTGTGAGGGCAGACCATGTAAGCCTGTGTGATGGTTGAATGCATGGCTGCCTCTTCACGCTGGTTAAAAGTCCTGGAGGGAGGGTGAGGAGGATAGAGGGGAAGAGCATGGGAGAGGGGAGTATAAGTAACCGCATGGGGAATTACAGGGATGGACAGAGAGCAAGAACAGGATGGCTTAGATTGAGATGTGAGAGAAACAGTTAAGGCATTAATGGATATCATTTGGGGCTGATGATAATTGAGCACCTGGCTTGAGTTTGGACGGGAGGATTGTCTGGTCTTTGTGCATGTGGCTTAAACTCCGTCTCAGCTACTCTGAGAACTGATGTTTCACTGCTGTTTTTGTTGTGGAGACATTTTCTTTTTAACCTTTTATCACACTCAGCGGCTTTCAGATGGACCTGCCATCACCAAAATGACTGATGCAATTAATAAATGTGTGTGTATGCTGTTGCTTTAATGACTTATGCCTGCGCCTTGTGTGTGTGTGTGTGTGTGCGTGTGAGACAGAGAGCATGCCGCTGAGGGTTTGAGTTTAAGAGCAGCTGAGCGCTCATGAACGCCCCTGGACGTGGCGCTAATGTGTTAATTCATTACTGCTTGTAGTCGGTTGCATTGTGTCAGACGTGTTTCCCATCTCTCTCTGTCTGTGTCCTCTCCGCTTCATAAAAGCCGATTATCCTGCATGTCGCTGCCGTTCCACCCGTTCTCTCCAGCCTCTTGACCTCCTCACCCCTCCTGTTGCCTGCCTGCAGGGTGCTCATGCAGGGGAGGAGGGGGGAGCAGGGGACCAGCTGCCACCAGCCATAGTGCTTTGGTGCCTGGCAGAGGGAGCTACTTCAGCCCCCTGCTTTGCCCGGCCTTCTGGCCCCTCAGGGTGGATGTTGGGAGGGGGTGGGGGGGTATGGGGGCAGCCTCATGCCACCAGCCCCACCTGTCTGGCCCTAGGCACAGGAGTGGTACCAATTAGACACAGTCAAAGCCACATATGCACGTTAGTGCAGGATGACCCTGAAAACGTCAGCTGTCCAGTAGCTTCGGTTGAATCCAGTGTGTTTAAGTATTTCTCTGAATGCAGGATTCTTTCAGTCCGTATGCGTGATTTCAACAAAGTAATAAGCAAATAATGTTTTGTACCCTTGAGCACAACATTCAATATTCTCATCGTCAAATTCTGCTCCTCTCAGGCACAGATTTCTTCCATGGAGACACACACACACACACACACACACACACACACGTATGCACTTTGCTTTGAGGCGTGAAAGAGCGAGGGCTAAGTGAGGCCGCTCCAGAGCGCTATTCTCTATATTGATTTCCCATTATCAGATCCCAGTCCCCGTGGAGTCATTAGTGCTGGGATCAAACAGACAGACAGAGAAAGAGACTAATACCAGTCACTTACACCAGCACAGGAAGATCTCCTTACCTCCCCGAGGGTAGGAAGGCCAGAGAGGAGCAGAGGAAACGAAGGAGGGGGGGCAGTGGACGGACGAGTGCAATGCGCTAACAGATGGAGACAGCGATGTTTAGAGAGAGAGGAAGAGAAAAGAGCTGTTTTTTTTTTTTGCAGTGGAACATTTATGGGCAAATGGAAGACACTCTTTGATAACTTTATCTGGCTGCTCTGTTGCAATGGAAACGTCTTGTTGCACTTTCTTGCTCTCTGCCTTCCTTCTCAGCTGCGTATCCATGCCCTACAGATAACATGGTTGCCTTTTGTCTTTACTTTATTAAAGTTTTTTTTTTTTGTTTCCACTGAAGCGATATTTTCCCCCTTTTGTCCAACCTAGTAAAATGCAGCCACAAATGCGCCGCGCCCTCCTCGCTGTCAATAATTTTATGGTAAATGATGCAATGATGAATGGTTTTCATGTCACCAGCAGCTGGTCCCCCCCCACAGCAGAGAGAGAGACAAGACGGCAGGGAAAAGAAGGGAAAGAGGAATATAAAATGTGAGATGCTCATTTCGGTCCCTTCCTTCATAATTTCTGTGGCTGTATTTATTCTCTCTGGATTCGGGGGGAACAATGAATTCATATAGTATGAAGCAACACCATCCATCTTCTTCACTCCTGCCTGCCACTGAGCCTAGAAGTGCCGGTCAGGATACACGACACACATAGACGCTGAAACACACACATGCACGGCTCGGACGGGGGTGACCCTGGCCTGACCCCCCTGCTGACCGCCAATCTGTTCCCCAACCTCACACCATGAGAGACCGGGGCACACCAAGATCCAAAGACACACAAATGCATGCTTGCATACACACATGGCATATCGCACTATGTGTGATCTGATGGATATCCCCTCAGACAGTACCATGTGTGTGTATCTAAGTGTGTCCTCTCTGCCCCCTCCCACTGGTGTTAATTGATTCTTGGTGCGCTTTGCTGATTGGTGTGAGGACCCCTAGAGGCGGGCCCATTCTCTATCTCTACGTTGTGTAGCTGCAGCACCTCTAACATCTTACATCAAACACACAACACAAATACACACGTGTCTGGCATATATGTCCACTGTTTGATAAATTATCAGCGCATGCATGTGTGTCCGTGCACACACACACGTCTTTCAGCTTTCAGGGGGTTTCACACCCCCAGTAAAGAGGAAGCTGGCTCGCTGACATGAGCAGATTGTGGATCATATGAGATGATCCACACAGAAAAAAAAAGTCAGCGTCTTAATGGAGATTCATGAACAATATAGGTGGGCCTAGGTGTGTGTGTGTGTGTGCGAGCGTGCGTGCAGCCAGAAAGACAGTAAGAGAGATGGATCTCCGGTTATTAATTTCCAGCCGCGGCCCCTGGGTGAGATGTTAATATAGGGCTGGTTGTGGATAATTTCTTATTAATTGCCATCAGCAATTACACAGTCGATCGTAATGTGGCTAATTTGTTGAAATGAATTTGGTTTTCTGAGGCCTTGTAATTGCTGCAGGTGCTGCCACTATCCTCTCCGCACTGTCCTTGATGTTCTTCAGCAGTAAACCTTTGAGGCTGCTTCTGTTGGTAACTGATATCAGTGACATTGTGTGAATTAAACGGCCTTTTTGTTGCGTCAATATAACAGCCTCTATGTGTGTGTGTATGTGTTTTAAACGTATTTCTGTCTGAACATACACGACAGATCATTTGAAAGGCCTCAACAGCTTATTCATCAGGTTTATACATCCTATACACACACTTTTATAAATCTCTCAGCGTTCCTGATCATTACAGAATAGGGATGTAGGGACATTTAAGTTGTTGCCTTTGTTTGTTGAATGTTTATAGCTTCCGTTACACAGTCTCAACGACCACTGAGGAACCAGCGGATACAAAATTCCCCTATAAAAAAAGGAGATGCCCTCTGGGTAGCCATAGCTCATAGTTGGCCTGATTTGTGGCAGCCAGGAATCTGGGCTTGAATAAAGACAAGAGAGAGAGAGAGCGAGAGAGAAAGAGAGAGAGAGAGAGAGAGAGAGAGAGAGAGAGAGAGAGAGAGAGGGAGGAAAAGATGGCTCCCTGTGTGATAAATAGCCCCGGCTCTTCTCTATTGCATTAAGCGTCCAGGCCGATAGATTGCGAGCCCAATAGACCCAGACGTATGCGATTGGTTTCTCATATAAAAGTTGCATATTAAATTCCTTCACAGGACTGTGCCCCTCAAGCGTGAAGGAGGGAAGGAAGAAATGGGAGTGGAAAAAGCAAGGAAGTGGGGGGAAAGGGTTGCAAGAGTGAGAAAAGGGCTTTTTATGAGAGGCGAAACAAAAGGCACGAAGAGAGTCGGGGAAGCCTGCGGAGGATGGAGAGGAAAGGGGGGCCAAAGATAACGACGGAGGGAGGGAGAAAGAATAGCTTGACGGTGGAAAAGACAAATGGTGATGCCATCTTTTTAATAGGTCCGTGGATATTGGGCAATGAATGCGACCGTGCGTCCATTTAATCAGGATTGCTTCCCAACCAAAGATTTCTCGCCTCTGTTTTCTTCTGGCTCCATGCACCGTCTTCTCTTTCTGGTCGTTCTCCTCACGCACGCTAACGACCCCTCTAATTGTTTCCAAGCTCATTAAGATGCTGATGCTTTAATAGTAATTAATCCGTCATTTGCCTACACGCAAACACGGGCCACTGAGGTTTGTTCCTCCCCGTTTCAATACACTGATAATGCAGTAACCGAGTCAAAGGAGACAGGATCCCGCTAATTTAGCTCATCACCGTTAATTGGTTGTTAAGTGCCTTTAATTACCAGGCAGGCTTTGGGTTGCCGGTGTGCAGGCAGAGGGAGGGGGGGGGGGGTCGCTCCTCCATTGTCCCTGCATGCCGCTGGGATGGATCTTGTGTGTGAACTTTAAAAAAGCGGAATAAATGACCGAAGGGCGAGGAGAGACACACGTTGACCCTGTTTGTGCGTTCTATTCCTTCTTCACCTCCTCTCCTCTGTCCTCCTGTCCCTTCCTCCATCTCTGTCTCACTCCCTATCACTTTCTCCATGATATTATTAACTCATTAAGTTTTTTTTCATTATTTTTAATAAAAGATGAGTTATGGCTTTAGCCTCACTGTGGCAGCATCTCCCCTCCGCCTCCTCTCTCTCTCTTCCCCTTCAACTATTTACTGTCTTACCCCCCCATCCCCTTCTCTTTCGTCCTTCTTGGATATAGTGTGCCTCCTCCGATGCGTTTGACCCTTGAACTGCAGTTTCTGAGATCAGTGTTGCTGGTTGCAACCTTCTGTCCGTCTCATGCTTTTGCCAGAGTCACTCACGTCTATCAATCATCTCTCCCTCTCATAGCACTGAGCAGTCTTTAGATGGCATTCATGAGATTTATGATTCATGATTCTATCCTCTTTGTGTGTGTGTGAGAGAGATAGAGAGAATATGGAGAATAACAGGGAGGAAAGAGAGACACTGGCTGAGACAGAAGAAAGAGAGAGGAGAGGAGCTTGTCAATGACAGAGCTGAATAATGACAATATCTATGATTGATAGCTTATAGCGAGCTGGTGGGTCTTTGTACTATATTTGTGTGTGCATGTGAGCGTGACAGAAAGAGTCTCTGTGTTCTATTTTTCCACACATTAATCTGATGTTAAAGAAGAAATGATGAATGGCTTTCATGTAGTTTGAGCTGTCAGTGGTCACTCTGAGAGAGAGAGCGATGTAAAGGGTAACAAGTGACCAGAATTAAAAAGGGACACATCAGGTTTCTGCACGCAAAGGCATAGAGATGAAAACATTACAGGTGCATTTCAGGTACCGGAGACAGAGTGTGACTACGAACAAGTGATTGGCACCCACTTTGTGTTTTAAACATGAAAAACCGAAAATCAACTGAAATGTATTCATGTTTTCATCACTCTGAGTCAGAATCTGCAGGAAATATGTATATATACAAGTGAATTATTATTTAGCAGTATTTTAGAATCATTCCTCTTCAATAACTGATTCCTTCTGGCATCACCACACTGTACATGATAGGAAACAAAACCCAGTTGTTGTTCTGTGCATAAATGCATTTTAATGTTCAAATAAGTGGTTTCAGCAGTCTGTGCAGCCAGAGTCAAAGTAAGAGGATATTTTAAAAGTTACAGCATCTACATTCTACATGATGAAATTCTTCTTTGAACAGTGCTGACTGCTGAGCCACGGTTGGTTGGATACGTCCTTGTAATCAAATTATCTGTGTATTTCCCAGCACTGTCAGTGAAGCTGCAAACTGCTAAAGATGAGCCCATGCTACCCCTCTGTTTCATGGAAGCAGTCGGAATTAGGATGTGATGTCACTTTGCTGATGCAGGTAAATGCATAACACAAACACAGTTCGTGGAAGTGAATGGGAGAAGGACAGAAATGCACAGTGACATTAACTTTACTGAGTCTGCAGACATTTCCTCTTCAGTGGTACCAGGGGAGGCCTGCTATCGTGCAAAAAAAGTAAAATGAAATGCTTTTTTCCTTTTCATTTTTAGATTATTTAAAATCACAGAATTTTCACATTTAATGTTTAAATACTGAGAAGCGACAGCAGCCAACTGAGCCTCAACATAGATTGAGCTAAATGGCTGAGCTAATCAAACTTACTAGCTAGAGAAAAGTGCAGAAAGTGGACATTATAATTTTTCTTGTGTGAAAACTATATGACATGATACAAACTGCTACTGTCACTCTCTGGCATAAGTAACACACATAAGCAGCTAATGCTAACTTAGCATCATATTTATCTAAATTCACAAGCTTAGCAGCTGCCATTTTGCTGAGCATTTTTCCTTTCTGGCAAGAATGTTAACAAGGTGACTTCAAAGAACACTAAAGACAATGAGTTTTGAGTTTGATTTCCAACTCTTTGACTTGTCCACTTCCTCAGTTCAATCTGGCTATGCCAAAGGCAGATGTTTTCTTATTCATGTCAAAAATTAAGTGATTGAAAACAGGACTCCGTGATGAGGGTAGTCCCCCTAGCTAGTGTGTGCTCCTCCACCAACACTGCCCACAGGAAAACAAGACGTAATGGTTTTCCTGGTCATGCATGGGCGAATTAGCTCCCCATGCACAATCTTCATAGCTTTTCAGATCCTTTAAGAGCTCCTGTTAAGAGCAGTCTCCAAATCTAACTATAAAACAATGTTAATTATTTTTATCTGTGAATAATTAACAAGGTCTGCATATTTGGCCCCTGTATCTTAAAGTCTTGTCAATGTAGAAAGTCATCACTTCCTAGCAGAGAAGAGGGAATGTTAAAGTACATAACCCCCCCGCAAAACTCCCAATTTGATCCAGTCGAGTGACTCATTAGTCAACAGGAATGGCTGCCGGTGTGAAGGAGCGCGAAGCAGGAAGTTTGGGAAGAGCGTTGTCTCTCAGTTTAACACCGGGGTACACAATCTGGGAAGCTGAATTCAAGACACGATTAACCTCATAGTCATAATACCAAAGTGCTTCCATGTGGTTGAATGAAATGCAATCTCCCCCACGCTTGTTTCCAGGTGCTGACATGCAGATTAGGTATTGTGTGCAGTTCTGCGTCAGTCCTCAAAGGAAATTACTTGAAGGATGCAGAAGGTTAAGTTTTAATGTGGCACTAGTTTGAGGCAATGTTTGTTGACAGATGTGATGAATTGTTTCCACTCTACGCGTATTTCTTTACGCTCGCACAGCGTTTCCTACGCCGTCTCCCAGGATCATCTCCACACATTCTTAAATACATCTATATTTTCTCCAGTGGTAGTATACATTTGATCTGTTATTTAAGATGCTCTGCAATATGGTTGGTATTTTTCTACTTTGGAGAAACATGCCATATTCAGTCCTCAGTTACTTTAACAGTATGATACAATATACACATTTCCCAACTGTACCAGTGAAGATCAGAAGTTCTGAGGCGGCTGCATTTGTCAAAAATAAACACATAACACTACCGTAGTTCCTTTGCTTCATGTTTAAATGCCACACATTTCAGCACAAACACACAAAGTGGTAAGGGTAATAAAAGTTCATTCATCCTCCCCTTTCATTCCCTGATTTTTGCGAAACATCCATTTCATCGAGGATACGGTTGCAATACTTGTTTAATTCCGCTAGAGTGCACACTTGAGTCATGTTGGTGGAGTTTGTTAGTCATTTTTTTTTAGATGACTGGACATTGAGATCCATCCAAGCAGAAGCGTGTGTACTTGTTTGGTCTTCAGTGGCAGACCAGGTACTCAGGATCTTCCATTTTTGCTTGCTCGGAGTAATTGCTGCCATGCAGGAGAAGAGAGACACAGAGAGAAGCGATTACTCATACTGTTTGTACTGAGATCAATGACTTTTCTGTGTCAACAAAACTACAGAACAACATTGCAACATGCAGAATCTAGCGGCGGTTAAAAGCTGTTTGCACGTACAAGAATTGCACTGATTTGAAAATGTTGTAATATTTTCTGTTAAGAAAATTGATAAAAGCACTTCACATAATTGTGTAGTGTATAAAACAAACAAAAGAAATCAGTTAATGCCTGAGCAAGAGAAACAGTAAAACAATTACTTAGAACAATCAATAAATAAATGATTTACGATGATTACTATAATTTTTTACTGGTTGCTATTTAGCCTCCTCTTATAAAAAGACAGTCATAAAATTCTAGCAATAATATTCAGATTGAAAAAATAATTTCTCCCTTTTTATACGAGTTATCTCTATTTTATTTTAAACAAAGTCAAATATTGTAAATACAATGTTTATTTCAGTTCAAAAGTCTTAACTTGATTGACTTAGTGAATTCTATCTGTTGTTGAAGCAATGAACTTGAAATGATTTTTAGATCTCAAGACACGGTAATTAATAAGCAGTAAATCTCAAGGTGCTTTTAACACTGCATGAACAAAAGGTGTACTTGGAGAAAACTGTTTTGGGATTTATTGTCTTTATGAGTGGACCGAGTGTTTAAAATGCAGCAGAAATCATAAAGAAATAGTGCTTTTGTTGCCTTAGCTAAAAAAAAATATTTTTTAAATAGACAAAAGAAGAACCAAAGTGAGCAGGATGTGAAACTGGAGAACGCCACTCCTCTGTACTGATGGCAGATTTCTTGACCTAATAAGCGTAATGCCATATGGCCTGATGGCACCGTTACAGACACTATGATCTGCGCGGCAGAAGTCATTTGCTCTGGGCTTGACGTGGTCTGTGGTGGGTGTAAAGATGTCATGGTTATCTACTTACACGTTGGATTATGGGTGCTGCGACAGTCAAACCGAAGGTTTCCAAATAGTGGGGCGATAAATCCATGTCGTTTTGTCTGTTCTGTCTTCTTTGACCGATGCTTACATGAGGAACACAACATCCACACAACCAGAAGTCTCAGCACGACCTGGGCTCACAGAGGGAAGTGGAAATGAGAGAAGTACCACTCATTGGAGTGTTTGAGCAAATTATGACCTTTTTTTTTTTACGTATCTGCTTCATGTTTGTTGCATGTACGAACATTTTGTGATATGCTTTGTAGTAATTTACCTTTCATTGCCACTGACATCTGTCGCAGCAGCGCCATTTGTAAATCGGATAGCTGCTGTGACTGCACTCTTCTCTATTCCTTGAAGCTTGAAGTTTTGATCTGTATGACCTGCCCTGCAGGTGGAAGGGGTGTGGCCACAGAGCAGTGTCACCTCTGTGAGCTCATCTCTGGCTAAGTGGGGATGAGAAGGAAATAATGTTTTTGACCTCGTTCTAGCAGTCTGTGTACAAAACTCTTAAATGGAACAGCTTGTGAGGCCGAAGAAGACAAAGTTTCAGATTTATCTGCATACTTAAGATAATTCCAAAGCTTTACCCGCTGCTACTGTAGGATATGGTGGTTGATGGCTCTTCAACCCATTATAAGAAGGGCATCGGCATCTCAGTAGATGAGTGTAGGCTGACCTGAAGTCCCTGTTGAGAGCTCCGTAAAGAACAGGGTTGAGGGCTGAGTTGGCATAACCCAGCCACAGTACATATGGGTATCCAGGTTCTGAGCTCGGGTCCGGAAGCTCCTTCAGACCATAAATTGTGAAGAGAATAAAATATGGCAACCAGCACACCACAAAAGCCCCGATAACTGCTGCCAGTGTCACTGTGGCCTTGTGCTCCCGCAGAGCCACTGCTGAAACACTGGACAGTAAAGTGGTACTGATGGAAGGATTGTTTCTGCAGTTGTAGGTGGTGATGCAAGTGGGTCGGGCACTGATGATGCGTTTTGCCTGTGCCCGCGCAATTCGAAATATTCTGAGGTAGGTCCAGCACATTGTAATCAGTGGCAAGAAGAAAGTGAGAAGCGAGTCAGTCAGTGCGTAGGGTCTGTTCAGCTCAAAACGACATCTCCCCTCTTGGGCCCAGGGTCCGTGGTTCTGCACGGTCCCATTTACAGTGTTCCACCCCATTTGAATGGGCAGGAAAGACACCGCCAAAGACACTGTCCAAACAGTGGCCATTGCCACAGCAACCTTCCATGGCAGCACAAGCGCAGCATATCTTAGAGGCATGGTCACAGCCAGGTAGCGGTCCACACTGATGGCCAGCAGGGTCAGAATGGAGGCGGTGCACAGCATGACATCCATAGAGATGTAGAAGTTGCAGAAGACTGGTCCGAGAGGCCAATCTTCCTTGAGCTGGAGGAGGGCTGAAAATGGGAGGACGAGGAGGCCGAGCAGCAAGTCTGTGATAGCCAGTGACACAATGAAGCAGTTAGTGTGGCAGCGGAGACGTCGCGAGGCACAGACGGCCAGGCAGACCAACACGTTACCACCGACAGTCAGGAGGATGAGGAGGCACAGGAGGACACCCAGCATCACAGTTGACAACATCATTGCAGGTTTTTGGCGGGGACAGACTGAAGAGGAGATGACATCATCATTGAAAGTCCGTGTAGGTGCTCAGTCATCCAGGTCGAGGTAAATCAATAAGAGCATCAGAACAATCTGGACTTGCTTGCTCTTGTTGATCATCATTATAACTTTTTTGTTGTTTTCTTTTCCTTTTAGTAAGATGAGATGCCTCACTTTTCAAAAATAATTTAAATACTTTTGTTATTAAATACATTCATAGTATTTGGTTCTTACATTTTCTCAATGCAGTCTAAATGAAAAGATGATCAAAGCTCTTGGCCATGTGAAATTTCTCTCTCTGTCTTTCCTCCAAAGCGTCTTCTGCTTTACCTGCAAATATACTTGACTGATGGCTGTTCTTGTGGGGGCAGAACCCCACTAATTATACCTTTCAACTCTTCTAGGACTCAACCTCATCAATATTCCAGTTCACTACAAGCACCAAAAAAGTCTTGTTCAAAGAGTTTGTCTCATCAGCCCTATGCTTGTTGTGAAAATGTTTGTGACGTCTACTGAACAGCTTTCTGTCTGTGTAGATAACGTGGTGGTCCATGGCATCACTTCAGAGTCAACATCATCTTCTATGGCTGTGGCGACACCTAGTGGGCAGAGAGGAGAAGCACAGCCAATCAGAGCAGGACTTCCTCGTTGATACGACAAAGCAGTCATATTCCTTTGGTCTGGTAAGTGCCTTCTAAACTGTGTGATTGATCATATCAAATCACGTGAATCAAATCATATTACATGGATATAAACTATTATAGTACTGCAATCAATATCGAAAATATTGATTCAAAAGCAATATTCTTGAATTAATACCTTTTATATTTCCTTTCTTTCAACTTTGTGAATTGCTCCACATATATATGGCCCACCATAGAAGGTCAGCCCACCTTGTGTTAAATATACAATGAGTGGTGCCACATGTGTTATAGGTAAAAACAAAATCAATACTGGGTATCATGTGCATGAAAATAATCACAATCAATAATCACAGCTTTTCTGTACTGCTCGTTACAGAAAAACAATGGATGTTAGCAATTTGAGGAACAATGGAAACTTACAGTTTCATTCCCCAATGATAAAACTGTGTAAGGCCTGGAAGTCATTCATTCATTGACATGGAGCCAGTTTTATAGTTGTATTTATGTGAAAGGTGCATTTTAAATAACTAGCTTGTCTTATACAGTCTATGTTATACAACAGTTGCTTATAATGTTAAAACTGAGTGCTTTAGTCTTTATGTTAGTAAACAATGTCTCTCTCTCTCTCTCTCTCTCTCTCTCTGGTCGGGTGGGGGTCTCTATCTCACCACTGAATATCATCTGGTCAGATCCAGAATGGAGTCAGCAACAAATATTTAATTTTAACATTAAAACCCAATTTACAGATTAAAAATCAGTTACAAATACACATCAACTCTGATTCACTTTTACTTTTCAGCATTTTACAAAAACAAATGTCTGCACAAAGCTCTTGCAAGCCACAAAACATGACGTGGCGGGCCACATTGGCCCCCGGGCCTTGAGTTTGACACATATGCATTAGACTCTCTATGATAAGACCTCACCGTCTCACTAAATGCATATTTTTATTTATTCATAAAAAAAAAAAGAATTGGCCGTTGTACACAGCCTGTTTATGTTGATGTGTTATTAACACATTTAAAATTGCATAGACATGCGGGAAAGTGTTGCACAGTGTTGCTTTCCCTCTGTGAACACAGTCATCGATGGCATGTGGGCATGATTTTTTTAATGTGTACTCTGCGGAGGCTAACTAATTGATAAGCGAAGACGTGTGTGAGTATAGTGCATGTGCTTGCGTCAGTCGGCGGTTGCTAATGTTTGCTCTGTTTTCTACCACTTTAATGGGTACTGGGACGCTTGCCAGACATGGTCAAGAGCCACTCACTTATCACCTTGGAAAGAAGGCGAGAGAGAACGAGTGACGTCGAGAGTGGGGAATACATTGGCGTCACATGAATGTGAAAAGGAAAAAAAAGAGCATTATCTATGTAATGAAAAATCAGGGAAATACATTTTTAATTAAGTCTGTGTCTAAAAACCAAAAGAGCATCTCTGAAATCTTTCAATCTTCACTTCTTTGTTGCGTGAACACAATCCTGTTACCGGCTCGCGGCTTTGGAGCTCCATCCAGAGCAAACACCGATAACACCGCTATGTATGAAGTGCGGCTCTCAAATGCACATGACATCGCAGAGAACCACAGGCTTACTCACGTATCATCCGCTTTCATATAGGCTAAATCTACCTCAGAGACGGTTTGTCACTCCACTATGTCAAACGCACTCGCACAAACCGTTGGAGACGGCGCTTGGATCAGATTCTTTTTTATTTTTCTTGAAGATCAGCATGAATTATGACTACTCGACATTTATCAATAACCTTGTCTCAACATTGGACAAATATTTAATGGCGTGTGTTGAAGGAGACTCTGTTGAATGCCTTAGTTCCTTTTCCCATGTTCCTGTCTGTGTGTGAGAGAATAGCCACATTAGTTTCCTGTGTTTATTTTTGGATAAACATTTATCTTTAATGAAAACATTTTAATATACAATCCTGTCCTCTCACTCATCTTAAGACGACAACGCAGAGTGAGACTGATTAAATACAAGTAAGATGTTAGGGACTTACAGTACTTGCAATTTATCTTCATCAGTCCCTATTAATCTCTGTAACAGTCGAAAGTTGTTCACCTTTTATACGGGGGAAGTATAATAACCTCTAATAATAACTAAAGCTGTACTCATTCAGGCGGTGTAGTACTTTATTGCAGACCATCTGTTTTCCTTCTCAAACTTCTCATTACTTGCCCCTCATGGAAAACAAAGAGTGTTATTGAATCTGTATATATATAATGAGAAGCACGCACATTGGCATGGAGGTGTGTATGCACACTCTAGCATGACCCAAAAACATGTCTTGTAATGGTTAAGTGCCTTGCGTTCTACTAGGCGATAAGGCTGCTGAAATTCTGCAGAAGAATGATAAGGCTGCTGAAATTCTGCAGAAGAACGTTAATGTTTTCAGCAGACAAACTTTGCACAGGTTGCATGGATGCAGCAAAATCTGTCATGTTCTGGGGAGCCTAGATAGGTGGATGTCTTTGCTCCTATCTTCCAACGCAGGAAAAATGAAAACGACCTTGAATGGCAACCTTCTACCCTATTAGCCTTCCATTGCACGATGAGTGGTCTGGTGAATAGAACCCAATTTGGTATTGAGATGAAAGGCAGGCAGAAAAGAACGTGGGAAAAGCATCTCCCTCCGAAACATGGTCGGTGCATAGAGATGAGTAATGAGGTTATTTACCTCTCTGCTGGGACTTGCTTCTTGATTTGTAAGATTCTCCAAAGTATTCATTCTGCACCCGCCCCCAGCAGCCAGATGTCTTTTTATACACAAGATTCTCTTCTTCAGCTCACTATGCAACCAAATTAATCACATATGTCATCACATGTGCGAAATACGACGTTTGAATGTGTTTACAAGATGTGAGGACATTAACAAATTCGGCTTTCAAAAGTCGCTGCAAGAATGACTTGAGCTCTGAACTATCAGCAGGGAATGAAAAAAGGCATGTCCAACCCTTTGATGCAGGAAACCTTCCACCCATACATGAATCTACGGCTTAATTGATGCAGCCAATTAAGCCCCCCATTACAGCTATCTGATTTGCCACCTGGGGAGGGTGGGGAGGAGTCAGGAGATGATGCACAGAATAAATACATTTGCATCATCTGTCGCCAATCAGCAGGGCTGCTTGGCACATGCACATACACTGACTGTGTGTTCTCAGTAATGCACACATATGATGGTCACCTACAATCTGGCCGAAGATTAGAAACCTAAAGCATGCGGTTGAAACCGGCAGGAGCTTGTGTTGATTCTGTTATCTTTATAGTGAAGGTGAAAATGTGCTGCCGGTACATCGAGGTAGATTTTTATTGCATGTAAAAAAGAAAAGCAAGGGATTTTAATTAATACTTAACACTCTTTAAGTATTTTACTCTGGAGGCTGTAACACTGAACAGGCCTGAAGATGTTGAAAGCAACTTTTGTCCCTGGACAGTGTGCATCCATAAAAGCGTTGTAATGCAATCAGACATCCGAATGGTTTCATTTATCCCAATATAATTCAATTGAGTACCAAACTCTTGGCTCACTCATTTCCTCTGCTTTTGAAAATCAATCTGTCGCTATTTGTTCTGTGACGTGCCAATGCCTGTTGGGGGTGGGGGGGGGGGGGGTCTGTTTATGTGTGCCCTTGTCTGTCATATACTGTTTGTCTTTGCCCTTGACAGGGAGACCTGAGAGACAAAGAGAAGGTAGTCTGGGAGGATGGCTGGTCGCTTGGTAACGGTTCCGCGTCCTGACCAACTAACCTATAAACATAAAAGTCAAAGCAGAGATCTGTCTATGTCCGTTGATATAGTTTTCATCGGAATTGACTTTATTTCTTTTATAAATTGAAAGCTGAAAAGCTTTTAAGTATGGCAAAGCTGCAGAAGCATGTAAACGACAAACGTGTTTGACTCTGTTACTAACGCATGTCCACACAGAATAATCTCACTTCCTCATTTTTAGAACCGATTAAATGACCCTTTTTGTGTCTTTGTCATTGTGCACTGCACTCGCACTAGATAAACACAAGTACGCCACTTTAAATTTAAAGGAAGGACACAATTGTTTCCGGACAACTGAGCTGACAGCCTTTCAGAGCCGGAACATCTGAAGCTGTGTTCATGTCAATCTCCACGCATACAGCTTTTACTTTTCATCACCTTCGTCACCTTGATTCAAATTGAGACTAAATAAAAAAAAACATCCTTGTGATTAAAATACATTTTTCTACATTGATTGCGATTCAATACAAGGTTTATGCAATCTTGGCTACATTAAAAAAGGACCCATGATATTCTTGCTTGCTGCTGAAATAAATACCAGCAAATCAATGCAGATGGAGTAAAAAAATAAAATAAAAAATAATGTTGTTGCACCAGACACATCTGGATGAATTCAGGTTCAAGCTCAGTGCATTGTTTAAAATATAGAAGGGATTTGTCAAACTCACCTCAGCATTGCTTTCCTTTCTCCCTGACAACTGCCCCGCTGCTCTGCACTGCTCCCTGAGAACCAGTCTCGATCATGAAGTGTAGTGTGTGTGTATGTGTGTGGGTGTTAGTGTGTGTGTGTACTAAGTGTTCAAGTTTGTGTGGGAGCACCAGTGACTCTCACGTAGCTCTTTCTCTCCCTCCCTCTCTACATTGTTCTTCTCTCTCTTTGGGGGTAATTTGCATCTGAAGTAATTCTAATAGCTCTTCATGCTCTTATCTCCCTCCAACTCCCACGTGTCAGCTGCTGCAATGACGCATGGCTGAACTCCTGCCTTTGCAGACTGTATTAATTGATTATCCCCACCTGTTGCAATCGGCCCTAATGCAATCCCTGGGAAATTAGCCCAGTTTGGGGGGGGGGGGGGGCACCTCTACTGTCTAAACTTTCTCCATATGAATTATTTCGGGCTTTTTTAGAGCTTTTTGGATGATGTTTGGGTGAGTCTTTGAGAATTGGCACTGGTTGGATGGGAATTATGTTAATGACCTGAGAGGTGAGGATGAAATCTAAATCAATATCTCTATTTCTGAAGCAGCCTGTTACTCAGCCTTTGCATCTATTTTTCATGTGGCTTGGTCCCTGGCGTGGGCACTGTTCCCTTTCCAATGTCAATTCATCTTCTCAGCTTTAGGCTAACATTCATAAGTTATCATCTCCTCTCTTTTCATAACTGTTGTCCATTTTTTTTGCCTGCCATCTCCTTATCTGTTGCGATCCCTGACGGGCTTTGGCTCTGTCTCAGTTTCAGTGGACTCGTGTCTAAACTGATGCTGAATTGACATTTCCCCCGTCTCTTACACTTTTTCTATAGAAGCAGTCGACCTGTATTCCTTCATCTGTGTATTTGTTCTTCTCTTGTTATATGAAGACGTCAGTTGCATATTTCACCCCCTACCGTTAAACTCCGCCCTTATTTATCCTTGAGTCATAGCAACAAGGTTCCATTCGAAAGGTTTTGTTCCATTACCCAGACTTATGTATGTGATAACATATCTTTATAATTTTTTTCTCTTTTCTGTTCATTTGTTCTGCCTGTTTTATTTCTTTCCTTTTAAAATAGCCAGACACTCTAACGAACGAACTAGCTAACTTGATATATTTGTGTTTAACAAAGATAATAATCAGGAATTGGATTTGACTTTATGAATGAACATCTAACCAACATCTATCAGAACATTTTGACCATCTAAATGTTTTGCAATTTTGCCTGCACACACCTGAATGACGTTTTTAGAGACGTCAGACTTGCAACCTTATCAGACAAGGCGAGGTGAAGACAAGTGGGCTGAGGTGTGGACAGAAACAACATCAAGCTGTTTCTTCTGCTGCTGCTTCTTTGGCGTTAAAGCACTTTTGACTTCACAGGGACAAATAGGTGTGATCCTGTGAATTGTCAATCAATTCAAGTCAACTTTGTACAATTTGTGGTATCCAATATGAATTTTGCTCAGGTTTTAGAATGGATTACATATTTTTTTTTTACCTACATTTGAAAAAATGTACATCATCAGGTCTAGCTTTGTGTTAATGGGAAGTAAAAAAAAGTTGAATCTGTTTTTTCTGATGTTTAACAACCATTGAGAAATTGATTTATTCCACTGAGTCCAAATGAGCAAAATGGAGACTCACTGACACACTCTGCACTCTTTTGGGTTCAAACGGACTCCACCTTGTTGTACTCACCCACTTCCCCTTAACGGTCTGAATGCAGGAAGAGACGAGAGACAGAAGAGGAAGAGAGGCACAGGGGGATGGGCTTACTGCTTTCATTTAAAGTAAAAAAAGAACAAATGCAGAAAAGAGAAGTTAGAAGCACATACTCTCAAAATAAAGAGACAGACATATGGGGAAAGTAAGAACGAGGAGTAGATGGTAGGCAAAAGACGAGCAATCATGACTCCTTGGACAAAGACAGCCTCAGAGCGGTTTGGTGTAGGTAAGTTGGTGTGTGCTCAGAAGTGTGTGTCTTTGTCTCTCTAGGTGCACACACATGTCGCTATGATTTTTCGCTGTTGGTGTTGGCTTGATGGCCAATTATTCATGTAATAATATAATCAATGTAAAGTAATCAAAGAGTAAGACAGAAGTGGATGTCCATCTCTTCCCCCTAAACAGGATGTATGCAGGTGCTAATGGTCTTGTCTGGTATGAGTGTTTAATATGGTCAGTCGTGCTGCTTCCTGGCTTGTAATATTGATTATAATAGCAGTGGTTCACTAAGCATTTTACAGACGATGCATTGATTTATCCATTTCTTGCTATAAGTAAGGAATAAATTAAATTGTCAAAATAAAGAAATTAAAGCCCTACATCCAAAAAATCCTAATTAATGTTGCTTTTATAGTGAAATTATTAACAGCAATTATTTCTCAATCAGGTGTTGCATGTCTACTGCAGAGTGAACATCTTCCTGGTCTGTGTAAGACCACAGACAGGAAGTGGTGGGTGATGGAACAGAGCGTGCAGCTGAGAAAGCTGTACAGCAAAATAAAGAGTCGAGAATAGAAGTTAGAAAGTACAAAATACACATTGTTATGAAATGTACACAATGTTTTATAACTGTTGTCTCCTCGACTTGTTCAACAACAGCAGTCTGCTTTTTATACAGTTTAAAAGAATGACCTCGGTTATCGCTTGTTTAATGGCTGTGTACCAGAATGGTGTTTTGTACGTGACCCCTTTAGCGGGCATGCAGCCATGCCACTGCTGCTAACATGCTGCTCTTGCAGTAAATCCAAGACTGCGACTGATAAATATTCTTATTGCTGATTTACCTGCTGATGTTATTTTTAATTGATAATTATCTCTGTCTCAAAGCCTCAAAAACATTGATATAAAATACTGAATAATCAAATACAAAATTAAAATCAGAACTAGATAAGCTTTTTTTAATCTTTTTTATTATTATTGTAAAATAACATAATTCTGAGATGTAACACAATTCTGAGATGTTAACAGTCATTTATCTAAAAAACAGTAATTGTTGGTTACGTACAAATTATCGTCACTTTTCTTCATGTAAGGGAATTTTTCCACCAATGTGTTATTTATTTATTTATTTTTTACTATTATTTAGCAAAGTGGAATTTTGTCAGCCAAGGAGAGAAGCAGCTTTCCCTTGAAGTAGGAGATGTGGTTCAAATCCAGGAAGTCTGTGATGGTAAGAATATTTCAACATCGTTTCACCTGTTTCTAACTCCTTTTTAAGATATTTATTAATGAAAAGGTTGTATTTTTTTAAATGTTATTTCTAATGGACTATGTGCCATAATGGTTTACATGCTGCTGTTTGCTAGTATGGAATGCCGGTGATATGGTGATATTTGTCTTTCAGGATGGTACAGAGGCTACTTGGCTCGAAACAAAGCCAAACAGGTAAGAACTCGTTCCTTCTGCTTTAAATAATAAAAATGAGAACTACCAGTGAATTCTTTATGCTCCATAACCCCCGCCTCCCTCCCCAGGGACTGTTCCCTGTCAGTTTTATCCATCTTAAGGAGGTCTTCATTGAGAAGCTAGGGTGAGTTTATTACATGAGTTTTCATCTCTCCAAAGGTTTTGTTATTTGAATGTAAGTCTCATGTACGTGTGTGTGCAACGACAGGGACAAGGAGATAGTGATGTCATCAGAGATGCCCTTGGTGAAGGAGGTGACCACGACTTTAAGAGAGTGGGGAAGCATATGGAAGCAGCTCTTTATGGTAAGCTGGCAAAAAAACTGAAAATGAAATGGCACTCTGTGCTAATGAATGCATGTTGGAGTGTAACGCGATACGTCTACCTGTCTAGGCCAATAAACGGGCGCGTGTGAAGCAGGTCCAGAGGCTCATGTGGGAACTCATGGAGTGGCGTTCCCAGCTCCTGTCTGGCACCCTGCCTGGTGATGAATTCAAGGAGCTCAAGCAGAAAGTCACTTCCAAGATTGATTATGGAAACAAGTGTGTCTGCATAAATGGGAGACCTCTTCACACAAGCAAATCTTTTCTCTTCTCTCCTACCGGTTCACATATTAAGCACCGTTTTCTACCTTCTTTCTTTACGCTTTGCTCCCTCCCATCACTCTTTTTTTCTCTCTCTGAATTTTGTCAATCTCCTACTCTTCACCTGCCCTAATTTGCACTACAGGATCTTGGAACTGGACCAGGTTGTTCGAGATGAGAATGGGAACATCTTGGACCCGGAGAAGGCCAATGTAATTAGTCTGTTCCGGGCCCATGAGGAGGCCACGGCCAAGATCAATGAGCGCATCAAAGAGGAGCAGGTAAGGGAGGTGATCGGTGTGAACTCGGAGGGAAAGGTTTGTGTTGTGATTCAATTGGCTTTATTTGACGCTGCTGCAGTTTAACTCCACTATAGATTATTATAGACTGTAAAGTGTGATATTTCTTGAGAACCTGTTCTTCCTTTTCAAGAGTATATTGATCTATATTGTCAATAATGTGAAAGCCACTGCAAACTGGATATGCATAAATTGGTGCATCTTCATGTAGCATTTTCCACAGATGGAAGCAGTAAGATTAAAGTGCATTTTCCTGAAAATACCATACATAGATTATTGCTAATCAGATTATCAAGACCATTTTAATTGATAATTCACTTCCACACAATCTGTCTTGACCCTACATAAACTTCACCCAGACAATTGAACATTATAACAGTGACTCATTTAGATAATTATTTTTATTTTTTCCCCTTCCTTACCAACACAATCTGGTGAATGGCCTCCTGTTTCCCGTCTCCAGTCCAACATCCACACTGACCACAGCGGGATGTCCGCACGGATCCAGTCTTCCCCCACACACAGCCTCTTCGTCTTTGTCAGGAACTTTGTTTGTCGCATCGGAGAGGACTCGGAGCTCTTCATGTCCCTCTATGACCCCATCAAGCAGACCATCATCAGGTGCCGATTATCTTGTCCTTCATCACCTTTTGCACTGAGACAGTGGTGCGTTCTTTTCACGTTTATTTGGGATTTAAACTCCAGATTAATATAAATACATGTGTTCCATTCCTAATTCCTGATTTCAGACCATCAAACAAAATGCAATATTAGACGACAATAACGCGAGCAAATACAAAGTACAGTTTTCAAAGAGTGATCATATTTATTAAGCAAAAGAAGCTACACAGACCTACCTAACACTATGTGGGGGGAAAGATAATCTCCCAACCATTACATTCTGAATGATCTGTGATTGATCACATAGCAGACACACCCACACACTTACACATATACCATCATAGTGCTTTTCCTTTTGTGCTTTCACTTGTCTTCACTCCTTCATTTCCGAAACCCTCTGCATACATTATAATAACAATATGCCAAAAATAAAAACACAGAAGACACAAATCATAGGGAAGCAGATAGTGACTGGCAGCGCTACATGGTGCCTGACAGGCTTAAATGCCGAGGGCCGCCACTCACTGTCACAGTGAGCACATCTGTCTCTGCCTCTGCAGCTGAACGTATCAAGACCTGGATATATTGTACATCCGCCACCAAGACAGTTGTCTCTTACCCTCTTGTTTCTCATCCAGATTCCCTTCCGTCTCGCTAGTCAGCATGTGTTTATTATCTCTACTAAGGAGGGGAAGGTTTTTCTAGATGTCTGCACTTCCAAGATAATGGGAACAATACTTGGGACAAAAACGTACTTCGTGACATGTCAATATAATTCCACACATTAATTTATGATCCGGATACAGGTAACACTCCAGAACTGGGGGGATCCAGACGGTTTAAATCTACAGCACTGCCAGAACAATCCCCGCTGTGTCATATCAAACAATGACACTCCAGTCGTAGACGCGCTGACGTGCAGTTAGACTTCAAATTCAACATATTTTCTGAGCTGGATCCTGAAGAAAATCACGCAAACTTGTTTTGCGTGATGAACGATCAAAGTAACAGTAATATCTGAGCTCCCTCGGCCGTGGTTCAGCCTTGCTGTGTTTTATCCCGATGTCCTTATCTGCCACATGGAGTCATCATAAGAAAATGTCTTTGGGAATAGAAGCGCTCGAATCCTAGTAATATTACTATGCTGAATTTTCATAGATCCACAGACGCTAGATTAAGTTTTTCCCATGAATTATGCAGATCGGACAGGCTACTTTGTGATCCTCTCCCAATTTATTCCAAAAGATGGAACGATCCGCATAGCACACCTTTAGCCGAGGGCTGAGATATCGTTTACTTTTTTTTTTTAAATGTATAAGTGGAAATGTCCATGCTCAACTTAAAAACCGAATTCATTTTCTGAATTTCTGCAAATTTGAAGTCAAGTGGAATGATGTAATATTCACAGTAGTGGTAATTTTTTATACTGCAGTGTCAGTCAGAAGTTGACAAATGTTCCTTTTGCTTTAACATGAAACTACAGCCTATAAGTGTTACTGTCTATTGTTATATGTTTACGTATCCTGCTGTCTGTCTTTAAACTCTTGAATTCTGCAGTGAGAACTATTTGGTCCGGTGGGGCAGCAAAGGATTCCCCAAAGAGATCGACATGCTTAACAACCTGAAAGTTGTCTTTACTGTAAGTGACCACAGGAGGACACTCTCACATTGTGCCTGAACTCTACAGACTGCTTATTGCATGAATGAAGGGATTTATCCCTCTCAGACGTTTCCTTTTTAAACATTTTCTATACACTCTTTGCTGCTAATCTCCTGTCTCCTTTACCTTTCCTTATTATTCCCACATCTGACACTTACTCTAATGCTTTTCTTTCCACTCATCAACCCTTTCCTTGATTTTTCCTCTTCTTCCAGGACTTGGGTAACAAGGACCTGAACAGAGAAAAGATCTATCTGATCTGTCAGATAGTGAGAATGGGCAGGATGGACCTGAAAGAGATGAACAACAAGAAGTGCACGCAGGGCCTGAGACGCCCGTTTGGGGTGGCAGGTGCACGAAGCAGCCTTTTTACCTTTCGATTTATGTATATTATTTTGAATCCCAGGGGTAATAAATGAAATCAAATGAAATATGTTTTTTTTATCTGATTGAAGTTGCTGCTAAAGTGGCAATAAAGTGGCCAGATAACATACGTTATCACTTGTACTTAATAGTGTCAATATTTATGTGCATTGCTTCAGCCCCCTCAGATCGGAGTCGGTTTGTCTCATTTGCTGAATGCTGCTGCTGCCGTGGGCGTAGCCAGCCATGTCTACACCTGGGAGCTACCTGATGCAACAGAAACAAACCTAAATCAAATATTAATAAAGCTTGCACTCTCCTTTCTGTACCCTTGGGCCTGTTGTTGTGCCTCTGGTTGTTGCTCGTATCCTCGTGTAACAACGCAAAGCAAGCATCGGCGCCTGTAGGTTGGGCTGCGTTACTGTTGGTTATGGAGACGGCCCTCCTTCACCGGTGCGAAACCACAGCAGAAATGTTTGTAAAAGCGTCCACTTTGATTCTGCCATCAGACACGTTTGTCTTCTCTTCTTGGCAGTGATGGACATCAGCGATATCATCAAAGGGAAGACGGAGTGCGATGAGGAGAAGCAGTTTTTCATCCCTTTCTTCCCGTATGTCCCGTTGTCCTCTTATACTGCTCTTGCTTTCCCCTTTTCGCCTCTGTACAGTTCTACATATGTGAGGACTTTAGCATCTGCGTGATTTCCAGACGACGCTGCTTCTTGGCGTTCCCAATTGATTGTGCGTTTGTATGTTTGGCTCCAGAGTAGTTGCTGAAAATGACTTTCTCCACACCTTGCTGAACAAAGTGACAGCCTCACGAGGAGACAGCGGTGGCCAAGGTATTACTCAGCATTTCCAGGCCTTACTGCCTGTTTTTCATTGTGCAAGCATTTGTGACGGCCCTGTTGTTGTTTGCACTGTATGAGCTGGAGGTTTCCAATGTGCTGAGCGCACCGCTGCCTTTCATGATCAGACAAAATGACCTTTTCTCACATCCTTGCCTCTTCTTTCTGCTATGCACACAAAGGACATTATCCTGATGGATTGTATTCACCCTTGAGGTGATATTTTCATATTACTTACCCTTTAGCCCCAGCCTCATGTTTATGGCTGACTTTGACAACATAGAGTAAACCCCAAGTGTTGTTCTGCAATGTTTAAACGCTCAGCTTTTATTTTTGCCTCCCTGCTCCTGAAGGCCTGGGGCATAACCTCGATATGAAAAGTGAACCCAGAAGAGCTGATAGGAAAAGCGCCCCTGTGGCCACCAGATATCTCTTCTTAACGTTATCACACCCCTCGTTCTCACTCTTGTTGCTTTGAGAGCTTCTGCCACACTGTACCCTCATTCTGCGAGTTTTTCATGTTGCTATGTAGCTTGCTTGAAAATGTTTGTGCTCCAAATTTCAGTATGTGTTTCCCAAAAATAGCTTGACCCATTTTTCATTGTTCTGCTCGTGCTTTTTCGGTATTTTCTGTCATTCTGTCTCTGGGGGGGAAAACATTTCTGTATATTATTAATGCATCTGTGTAGCATTTAACCCCCCCTTGCATTTCCACATCCCTGGTTCACCTTAAGTCGCTCACTTTATGTTTTCCGCAGATAAATACAATCATTTCACACAAAGTGGATTTTACTTTGCGTTCAGCTCATGTGGGCCTCATATTGTCAACCACTGTACTCCCTGAAAACATCTTAAAATGTTTTAGGTTCAGGATTGTTGCACAGAACCGTGGAAATATTTATTCATTCAATTGCAATAATAATTTAATTTAAAGTTACTTCCATGCAGAAGAGAAAGAAAAAACCTCATTGTTAAGCCCTAATTTAAAATAGAGTGGTGCAGGCGCTGCAAAGTATTAAATCTGGTTCTCTGATCTCAGACAGCGCCTTTACTTTTCCTGAGTTGCTTTGAGTGTTAAATTGTCTTTACTATGAAATTATGACAAGGTCACGGTGATGGATCGTTTAGGGGGGTTTGTGAACAGTCTCAGGGACAAAATCCTATGTAATTTGCAAGGGAAAGCACACACCCCAACAGGAAATACACCTCAAATGTTTTCCATTTCATGTTCTTCAGTTTAATCACTGATAATGGACATAATCAAATATGTCTCATCAAGAATGTGTATTTTTTAGGAGAAACAGTAAATATTGTATGACACACACATGCCAAACATTGACACATCATTTTTTAATTCTCCTCTGCCTCCATCCAGGTTTGTGGGTGACTATGAAGGCTCTGGTCGGCGACATAGTCCAGATACGGAAGGAATATCCTCACCTGGTTGATCGAAGCACTGTGGTGGCCCGCAAACTGGGCTTCCCAGAGATCATCATGCCAGGAGATGTTCGCAATGATATTTACCTCACCTTACAGGGAGGCGACTTCGACAAATACAACAAGACCACACAGAAAAACGTGGAGGTCATCATGCTGGTCTGCGACGAGGAGGGCAAGGTTATACAGGTCAGCAGCCATGATGCGGCTTTGTGTAAACATTATTGCTTTGTCTATGGTGGCGTTGAGACACAACCTGCAGGTGTAAATGCGTGTGTGTGTGTGTGTGCATGCTACACATGCAGTGTTAAACAGATTGTGGTGGTTGCTTTATCCCAGAATCGGCAAACACACACACGCACACACATGCATGCACAAATGAAATCCTTAAGCTTAATTAGACATAGGTTTCTCTCTCCCTCTCTACTAGAACTCCATCTGTCTGGGAGCAGGGGATAAAGTGGTCAAGGAATACAGATCTGTCATCTACTATCAAATCAAACAACCCCGCTGGATGGAGACAATAAAGGTGTGTGTGTGTGTGTAGAGAGTCAAGTTTCAAAGGTTAGCGGTGGAGTTTAACTTCTGTCTGTCCCAGAGTTTTCTTTCAGTTGTCTCAAAGATGTCTGTTGATAAAGCATTTTCATTTCTTTTTTTCCATTCTGCTTTGAAGAAAGTAAACCCCAGAATGTCATGGAATTCCTTGACAAAAAAACTTTAGATATTATTTTTTTCTTTTACTATCCTATATTGACATGAGCTATCCTCCAGGTGGCAGTCCCTCTGGAAGAAATGCACAGAATTCATTTACGCTTTATGTTCAGACACCGCTCTTCCCAGGAGTGTGAGTATCAGCCGCTGGTCCTCCGTCTGTGTGTTGTCTGCATCCATCCGCATCCCTTTCCCTTCATCCCAGTATAATGTGACAGTGCGAGGACAGAATGACAGGAGAAAAACAACCCTAGGGATCTTTGCATGCACCTGATTAGACTTTTCCCTCCTCCTGTGTGTGCATTCCTCCCCTCCATCATCCCTGTCCATTATTCTAATGCTTCTCTCCCTGACCCTTTTCTGCCTCTGTTTGCACATCCACTGCTTTCACCTCCAGCCAAGGACAAGAGCGAAAAGAACTTTGCCATGGCCTTTGTGCGTCTGATGAAAGAAGATGGGACGGTCCTACAAGATGGTCTGCATGACCTTGTGGTCTTCAAGGTTAGAACCAGACCGGAACTTTTCTGAAGACGAAACGGATAAACCTATAGTCAATGGGCTCAGTTTCTTTCGCTGAAAGCCAAAATTTCATCTACCTTGACCTTAAATGCAGAATCATCACCCGACAAAGCTTTCAGACTTAGATGCGATAGTTCCCCTTCAGAGTAAAAGCAAGTGTTTTGTGATGAAAAAGTGTCACCGATCATTTATTCAGATGAAACATCTAACATACTAGATTTGAAATCAGTAATCTGTCAAATGAAAGTGTCAGTTGGTGGTAAATGACAAAATTATTTGACAGAATCCTTTTATCCATCACTCATTTCGAGACATAAATGAATGGAGACATTTATTCGAATCCTACTGCAGCTCAGCACCGATCCACGCGTGATGCTCTTTATTATTCTCATGTTTAATGGGGACAAACTGATACTCAGAAGAACTTTCTACTGTAGCCGAGAAAAGTAAAACATAATAATAACCCAGTTTGGACAGGAGATTATGGCCGCCCAAACAGAATGAATGAAGCCAAACAGATTTCTGACCACACGTCAGAGCTATTATCGAATCCCCATAATTAAATGCCAAATGCACTGAAGATGAATTAGTCATCGTTCAAAGACCGCGTTAATGGCCGCATTGAGCACTCTTTCTCTATTAGCTTTTGTTCCCCTCGTGTCTGTGGCCGCTTGAGGTCTCAATCTTTTACTCACTTCTTTTTCAACAATTTGTTTCTTTTTATTCACTGGTTTGGCTTTAAAGATGGAAGAACTGAAACCTGAGGTTTGAGTAAACGTAAATATTTAGAGGAATATTTAAGAGAAGTGTGACGACGTAAATAAAACAGGAATTGATTATAACATGAGAGATAGAAGATATATCACCTTCATATTTCCTGTTCTTAATATTTTCTGCACTTTTTTTTTTTATGAAGAAGAAAAATGCTCTGCTTATAGTTGTGGCCTTCCTGTTTCCAAATTAATGACGAGACAAGCTAAAGTAGGCGAAGCGAAGAGTTCATGGATGATTGCTAGTGTGAAACTGACTTCAATATACTCATATATTATTAGGTTGTTCTCAGGTGGGACTGATGACGAGTCTAACTCTCGACTCCTTTGCTGGCAGCGAGACATTTTGTCTCCATGTTTTCTTGTGCCGTCATTTACAAAGTGGTGGAATAACTGGCTTATCGACCTTCACACGTTCCTGGCAGGGTGACAGCAAGCGCATGGAGGATCTGAACTGCTACTTGTCGCTGCCCTCCACCCGCCCCCACCAGAGCGACTCCCACAAGATGACATCGCTGAGCCGTAGCTCCAGCAGCCTGTCTGCGAGTGGAGGAGGAGGCCTGTCAGTCAGCTCCAGAGACAGCTTCGCCATTTCCACGCTGGTCTGCTCCACCAAACTCACCCAGAACGGTAGCTGCATGCAGATTCTAACGTGTCCAAAGCAGCCCCTGTGTGGCATTGTGTTGATATTAAGATGTTCCAGAGACTACCCCCCCCCCCCCCCCCCACACACACACACACACACGCGCATTATGAGTATGAGGGGTTTTGAAATGAAACCTGGCACATAAAAAATATTGATTGATGTCATCTTTGAGCAGAGCAATCAGGTTTAGACAGTGAATCAATGGATCTCTGTTGTGACATTAGTACAGGACAGATTCTCCAATTAGAAGATCCAAGTGGTTGAGATAATCCATGAAGCCGCTCATGAAATGCACGTTTATTTTATGATCTCATTAGTGCTGATTTCGTGTTTAGGGCTTGTATCGCATTGGCTCGAGCTTAAGGGTGAGGTAGGTAAAGGTGCAGGAGATGTCAAGCTAGTTAGTGGTGATTGTTCTTTAATTAGGCTAATGCTGCCGGACGTGTTTGTGTGCAGCCAACAAGGTCAGCGGATATTGAGCAAGACATGGAGGAATCTGTATGTAAATTAAAGGTTGACTGGTGGCGGGTTTTCAAAGGGCGACAACAATTTATTTCAGGAAAAAGCTGATAGACACCAACAACAACAAAAATAGAAATACTTTCCTTGACTATTCTAATCGTAAAAACACTCTGTATTGTGGTAGATCATTAAGAGTGCTATAAACCGCAGCACCTGTCAAGACACACACAAACACAGGTGCCAGCAGGTGACAGCTATAGATGGATGGATAAAAAGTCATAAATAAATACATGACTAAATCTGGATGAAGCAATCGGCCACTATCCGGACAAGAGTTCATCCATCGATGTTAAGTAATCAGATTAATCTGTCGGCTTCTCGTCTGCTGTTAGCAGGAAGTGTTGCCATTTTGTCCTGCTTACTCAAGCAGGCATTTACAAAAACACACACTAACTTTCCACACAATAAGGTGCATCAGGCACAGGTGCAGTGCAACAGCTGCTACTGAGGAAACCAGTCCATCACTGTGATGAACATTATCCTGCAGCATTAATCACCTGTGCCACATACAGAGACATGCACAGACTCGTGCATGCAGAGTGTTGTTTGGGGGTCACCTGCCAGATGTGCAGCTTGGCACGATGACTCGGAAATTATTGGAGAGGTGAAACAGAGCGCCTCAGCGGGTCAGCCCTGCAGAGAGAAGGAACTCTGCAGCGAGTCAAACTGTGACATAATGAGGGAACCTGTGGATCTGAACGTCCAGCTGGAGAGCAGAGGAAGAGCAGCGATGGTCGTAACAATTAATAAAAAATGACTACTCGATGAGGAATCATTGGGCTTGACAAATACATTTGTGGAAAAAAATAATGTACTCCTGTGTGTCTCGTCTCTAGTCGGCTTGCTGGGACTGCTGAAGTGGAGAATGCGACCTGAACTCCTCAAAGACAACCTGGAGAAACTCAAAATTGTCGATGGAGAGGAGGTGGTCAAGGTGAATGCAAGTGTGTCTTTGCATAAATCAGTAGATGCGGAGTTAGGTATCACCTTTCTTTGTCTTTGTCTTGTTTGTATGATACAGTTTCTGCAGGATACTCTGGATGCCTTGTTCAACATCATGATGGAGCATTCCCAAAGAGACGACTATGACATCCTTGTGTTTGACGCATTGGTGAGTGTGTGTGTGTGTGTGTGTGTGTGTGCCGTGTCAACAGATGCACCAGATTTCTTGACATCTTGCATGGAATTTGACAACTTTGTGTCTCCCTCCCTCCCTAGATATACATTATAGGACTGATTGCTGACAGAAAGTTCCAGCACTTCAACACAGTGTTGGAGGCCTACATCAAGCAGCACTTCAGTGCTACGCTGGCCTACAAGTAGGTTGCACTCAGGCATGATTATGATATAACTGAAACATTTGATCAAATATTTCCTAAATTACAATACTAAAAAGTTAGTCAGCAAATACGTTAAGAACATTCATATTCATCTTTTTTTTTCTATCACCTTGTTGAATTTACCACACAAGACTTTATCAATTGAACTCACTGAGTTTGACGAGATATTTCAGGTTGTGGGCTTCTAGATGTTAGGAAAAAAAATTCAAATACTTGCGTTGGCTCAAGGTGTTAGCAGTATATCAGCAAGTTTACATATCAAATGAAGGATTATGCGATCTTTCATGAGGCAATTGTTCCACATTTTGGGAATTAATGTATTAAATATTCTAGATTCCATTAGATAATTTAATCTAATTCTGGAATCCATTAGATAATCTCAATAATGCTGCGCAATCAAACCAAGTGGTTGCTTTGTGGTTCCTAGACAGAAGCTTTAAAGGGCGGCGCGTGTCTCTGTGCCACATATGCATTGCATATAGAATAAGTGTGTTGACACAAAATATAATACACAAGTATTGCATCCGTAGTCGGTGGATGCGTCGGCCTTCTGAGCACGACAGAGTGACAACACCCAGCGAGCTTGCGTTATTACCCCGCCTCCCCGTGGAGTACGAACCAACGCAAACTCCACACATGTTCCTGTCATCTTTGCACTCGGGTGAATTAATCACCTGACTTGATGCCGTGAGTGCAAAATAAAACATTTGCATTGCCAAAGCTTCAGTCAGGCAATTAAAAAACCCCATGAATGAGTGTTCCTGCTGTCTTTACCCTCCTTATTTTTCTGATTCTTTCTGCCTCATTTACCCAATTATCGCTGCCACTCTTCACCCTGTCAGAACAGCCTCCCGTCTGTGCCTCATACCAACTATTTATTCACCTTCCTGCCATCACTATTATCCTCTCCTGCTGTAGTGAGCTGGTGCTCACTCTGGTGGGGCCAGTGCAGCTCCCGCACCTGTCAGCCCAGAGGCTGTTATGTTAAACTCTCCAACTCACTATGCTTTAAATGCCCTGTGTGTCTGGCTCTTAAAAAAATATTACACTCTCTTGTGTTTACCCTTAAGCCACGCAGCAAAACAAAACCGGGCAGGACTGAATAGCAATAACGGCAACATTCAGAAGGTCGGCCTAATGACAGCGAGGCCAGATCAGAGTAGCCGTACATGGTTTAAGGGGACTTTTGTTGTTTTCATTAATTTGATTTTTTATGCCAGTGTAGCAGAAATGTTTTTTTTTTAAGCGTTTAAACCAGTTAATGGGTGAAGTTTTGTTAAGATTTAATAAAAGTGGAGACATCACAAAGCCAGAAGTCTCAATCCCCTGTCGGGTTACACTGTTATGTGTTATGAATCCGTCTGTAATCGTGGTAATTCAGAAGGGATCGGGATCTGATCAAAGACTTGGAATGAACTCTGTCACCCACACCTTTTGCCAACAGGTTTGACACACAAGAATATTTATGTGTGTCTGAAATGCCTTTAGGGCAAATAAAAATATCTGTGAGCTTTATGAACGGTACATCTTCTCGAAGTGTGAAATGCTCTTTTGCTATTTTTCCATGCACCTCTACCTCCTCTCCAGTCTTTCTCTCTCTCACTCCTTCACTCTAACTCTGGTGCACGCTTTCCTTCTGCTCCAAGGAAGTGAAAAATGCAATCAGCGATTACGTTTCCAACCTGTGGAACACCAAAGAATGACATGGCAATTCTGATGACTGATTCCTTCTTTCTTTCTTTCTTTCTTTCTGCTCTGCCTCTTTTTCCTCTCATATCTCCATCTCGCCGTTCTCTTCCAGAAAGCTGATGTCAGTGTTGAAGACGTATCTGGATGTGTCCAGTCGAGGGGAACAGTGCGAGCCCATCCTCCGAACCCTCAAAGCCCTTGAATACATCTTTAAGTTCATCGTCCGCTCACGCATGCTCTACTCTCAGTGAGTTTTGCTTTGTTTCTATGTGAACCGATCATTCAGAAGAGGTTTGAAGTCCTTATCATAATGATAGATTGGGGACATACTAGGCCTATTGGTGAGCTGCTAGGTGTAGATATATATATAACACATCATGTCTGGTGTTTATTCATTTATTAATAGCAATTGGCGGTGCAGTGGTTAGTCTGTTAGCCTGTTCGGAGCGGTGCATTGTCAGTGTGTGAGTGTGTATATTAGTGTTATTTGTTATCCTCTTAACATTAAAGTGACTATCACTAAAGTGATAGTTGTTATTATCTAATTTCTTCTGGAGCATATTTTGATATCAAAAAAAGAATGAAGGATGTCATATATTGAAGAATTCAACTTGTTGAAATGCTTGGTGTCCATTTGTCATCTTTTTTATTATTCATAATGTCGTGTGTGTGTGTGTATGTGTGTGCGCGCGAGCATTGCATTATCGCTCTGCTGGTTCTGGATTGACTGAGCTCCAGTCACCAACCTCCCTGGGGTATCTGTGAACCGATAACTCTCTCTCTCTCTCTCTCTCTCTCTCCCTCTCTCCCTCCCTGTGTTTGTCATCCTCCATCCTGCATTCAGCTTCAGCTTGCAAAGTTTTTCTATCAGATGCTCCTCCAATATGTTGGCACGACGAGAGCTTCTGTATGAGAAACAACATTATTGTATGTCTTTCATTTGTTTTTGTATTATTACATTTTAATTGTTGCAGTTATACTGCTGCATGTAGCAGCATGTTATACTGCACTAATGGGACACATAATGACCCTGACACATCTAGACATCCTCTATCTCTTCATCCCCCCCCCCCCCCCCTCCATCCATCCACGCATTAATACACAGTTATGCCTGATGGCTTTAAACAGAACAATACAGGACATCATAACTCTTCTCTGAGCGGCGTAATAATACGCCTGCGTGTTACCACCTAATCCCGCCCCCACATGCTACATTTGCCACATGCTAATCCTTCCCTCCAGCGCTCAAAACTTTTATTTTGATTAACAACTGCACAGCTCCACTGAAACACAAAGGGATCAAGATGGTGAAGGAAAGATGGTTGATGATTGGACGGAAGGAAGAGAAACTGAAGAGATGGAATGCATAATTGCTTGTTTAAAATTCATTGATTTACAAGCATGTAAATTTGAGCCCATTTATGACGTCATGCATGGTCTCACTGCTTCATTTGAATAATGAAATACTGACTTCAGAGTTGAAATTAAATGTAAGAACCTTCATTAAATAAGTGAATTCCTGACTCTGTATCATTGCTTCCTTTTCACTGATCTGTTTCCGCTCCGTCTATCCTTCTTCCTTGTCAGTAACGTCATGCTATGCTTCCAGATGTTTGCTGCCTCATATATCTTCACCCTCTCCGCCCTTTTGTATTTTTCCACATTGAATTTCCACTAATTAATTTCCTCCTTCTTACCTTCAGGCTTTATGAAGGGAAGGAGCAAGCAGATTTTGAAGAGTCGCTGAGGAGGCTGTTCAAATCCATCAACAGCCTGATGAGAACCGACTACACGACCACTCTGCTGCTCAGGGTAATCACACACCTTCACCTGCTGCCTGCAATCTAAGGTCTTCATCTTCACCCCTTGTCCTCCTTTTCTACTCTGTTTCTTTCTGAACATTTCTGTCTGACCCATCTCCCTCCTCAGGCTCCCTCTTCTCGCAGGTGGCCTCTCAATCGGACCCTGACAGCATCATTGTTCTGATATTCGATGTGTTCATCCTCTCACTTCACCAACATTTCAGAGAAAGCCAGGCAGACAGAAACAGTCATTTAAAAAATAAATAAAAGCAAACTGCTGTCACACTTGTCAGGAGAGACGGCGAAGATAATGACAAAGTCACCTTCTTCCACAAGCTTTCAAGAGAGTGATTTAGGTGTATTAACTGTGTGTGTGTGTCATCAGGTTGCTGCTCTGAAATACCTGCCAACAGTGTTGCATGATGTTGAGAAAGTGTTTGATGCCAAACTCCTCAGGTACGTTTTCTTGTTAAAGATGCAGAGACACTTATCTTTGGTGTAGCTCGGGGAAACTGACAGGATATAAACTGCAGCTTTCAGATGAAACATTTCTCCTGGGTTTATTCACCGACTCCTGTTCTTCAGTCACACCACGTTTCATTTCGGTCAAGCCTTCTCTTCTCTTTGGATATAAAAATCTCACCGATCTGACGCACTCTGCCTCGGAGTGAATTGACAATTTCAGTGAGACCATCAAGTTGAACCCAACGGAACCTTTGAGGGGCATTCTCGGCATCCCAGAGACCAAAGCAACGAAAAAACGACTTATCTTTGACTCAAAATGAGATGCACAACATTACTGTTTAGCCCAGGGGATGTTCTTAGTGTACGATCTCCAACTTCAACAAAAAAGGAATTTCAAGCATTTGATTTGTCCTCCACTTATGCCTCATTCAAACAAACACTGCAACATTTAAAACGTATACTTAATTTGACATAAACAATAATGATGCTGCTAACCATTAAAACCTGTTGGAACAAGTTAATGTATTGAAAATGCGTGGAAGAAGAAAATTTCCAGGGTTTGAAAATAAATTTAAAAGCCAGAAAGAGGAAATAATGTTTATGATTTTTAAAAAGTGCATGTGGTTGCATAGAGTAAAATAAAGTGGAATTACCAATGACAAAATTTGATGAATATATTATAAATTGCCATGACAACACATTAATTCATTCATTTTCCCACCGCTTATTCCGTCATCGGGTCGCGGGCCAAGCTGGAGCCAATCTCAGCAGTCAATGGGCGAGAGGCGGGGTACACCCTGGACAAGCCGCCAGTCCATCGCAGGCCATGACAACACAAAAAACATTAAAATTTGGGCAGACAAAAAGTAAAAGTAAAATGACCTCACTTCTGTAGCATGTGTATTTTTGGATTATCCTCACTTGACACCGAAGTTCCACGTTCAGAGGTGCTATCAAACACCACACACACACCCACACACACACACACACACGTGGTAGAAAGTTGATGAATAAAAAGAGAATCTAGAATGAATTCAGCGCATGCTCTCACTTTCTCTTTCTTTCTCCTCCACATACATTCATTCAGTTATCAAACTACCTGGGGGGCCGCCTTAGGCAGAGTCTGGGGGAGGTTGAGCCGCATCAGGTATTCCCACCAAAAAAGCTTCGTTAAAAGAATAAAAATCTTATCCAACATGATTAGTAACCGTTCGTTCTTTAGTTTAGGTTAGTTTTACCCTATTGATGATGTGTTGTTGCACCGGTAATGTATATTACATATAATATGCATTAACCATGGGATGCAGCTATGTAGGCGTTACTTTGTGTTATTTTTTAAAATGAATTCGACGGTTTGTTCTCGCCAACGCCGATGTTCCGTCGACTTTATAACCGAGCTATAGTTCGTCTCCAGGTTGGAGCCTGACTCTGAAATGGGGCGGCGGATGAGAACTTTAGCCGAGTGGCCCTATCGGAGGGCCACTCCCCTCGGTGACATTGTCAACGAAACATTATCATCCCCCAAGTTCAAGGCCCCGGACTTATATTGTCTCTCTTCTCCATTTCACGCACGCACGCGTGCATCCACGCATGAACGCACACACAAACATAAAAACATGAGGCAAACAATAATCATAAAAGGCATTAAACAGACCATAAAAAACAAATAAAGCCAGACCAAAAGTCTCATGCTGAATTGAAAGCCACGGAGTAAAAGTGAGTTTTAATACTAGTTTTAAAAGCAGACAGTGGTAAAGCACAGACAAACACACACACATGCACACACACGTACACATCCCAAAACCACCTGCATCCGAAAGCAAGATCCATATTTGCATTGCTGGTCAGAACTGCCTTGGACAGACTCGCTCACTGTGTGGATTACAATCACCGTGGACCTCCTCGGTATTCATTGTATTCTCACCTGTTGTGTGAGAAACAAAGGGGCCCACTTTGCATTGTCAATGAGCTTTTTGTGTACCCTTTACAAGCCCATGTGGGAACAGACTGACATTCAGGGTTTTAATCAAATTCTGCTCAGATAAGTGGGCCTGATAAGTCTGCAGTGAGCCTCTGCTCCACAGCTTGTCCGCATGCCAGCATACGCAGGTGAAACATTATACAAACCTTTATGCAAAAAATGCTGCCACAGCTTCTGACAAAGATAAATAAAGCATACTAATAATTATAATGCTTAGAAAACTCTGTGCTCTGAAGCAGTCAGTCTCTCTAAATGGGAATCCTGGTCTGCTTGATTTTTCTGAAATTATATTTAGGATAGGATGACTCAAACCTGTGTCTTCTTTAAAGCATTATTAGGCTTTGACTCATTTGTTTTCATGCAACATGCACTGCTCTGCTCCTGTGTGAACTGCACAGCCATTCCTTTTAGTGCTCACATATTTCTGACCTTAAGGAGCAGCTGTTTTGTGTTTGACCGACTATGATATGGCTCCACTCTCAATGTTGAATCAGCTACATGTTTGGAATGAATGGAAACATTTTGTTCGAGTTCAAAGCAAATTCAACAATGTGCAGAAAATGACTTTTGGACATGTTTTATTCCCATTTTATTTTGACATTCATCATTATGTATTTTTTTTTCTTCTGTCTCTAGTCAGTTACTACATGACTTTTATTCCTGCATCCCCCCTGAGAAGCTTCAGAAACAGAAGGTGACCTCGATGGCTGAAATTGTCAGCAGTCAACTCTTCCAGAGACAAGGTTTGTCCCATTTTCTCCGTCCTGAGAGACTAATAGTTGCACACTTAAGGGATCTTAGGAGAACCAATCACAAATGAGCATGATGCAAACACAACTGTCAAACTATTCTGTGCAAAATCATGCATAGAATTAGTTGCTTCCTGCTTTACGGTTGAGATCACATTAAAAGGTCTAATTCCAGCCCAGTAACGGCAGTGGGCCGACAGCTGTTCCCACTGCACTTTACAACCACTAAGGGACTGGCTTTGCTTTAAAGCTTTTATTTGACATAGCACGATGGATCCCACCACGTTGTCTGTTCACAATGTAGTCATACTGTAAGCCAGTGTAAGGTGACCCATTAAGGCACTCAAAAGCATCAGCTAAATGTAAAAAAGCGGTGTTTCTGCATTAAATATAATTCACTGCAACATGTAGTCATAACAAAATAATATCAAATATGTTTACTACATTTACTAGGTATTAAAAGAATATTTGATTATACACATGAAATTCATGGATATTTGAGTTCATTTTCACTGGAGCTGTTCTTAATTTAGATGCTGATGCTGTAACACAATCGCAGTGCTGCTATGTTCACCCCAGTGGACCACAGTCAGAAGCCATCTTATTATTACAATCAGCACAAGTGACACCTATTAATCTACCCCCTCTCTGATTGGAATGATTATCAATCACATTAATGAGATTCATTGTTTTTTTTTAGTATTTAGGATCATTTGACCTAAAACAGGAATGTGTTTTCTTTTACTGTTGTGGCTTTAACATTTTAGTTTCCGAACAGAACATGAGCTTCCTGTTGCCGAAGAAACAGAATTGTCATCCATATTAATGCTACTGGTGATCGCCATCCTCGGCGAAAGAAGAATACGAAACGATACCTGATGATTTTCATGGATTGTTTCTCAAAATTGCTGCAGACCCATTTCTTTCGGCATGCTGACAGGAACACCACTCAGTCTGTATTGCACTTTAAATTGCTCTCCACATCAATGATTACATGATCCGTGCCGATCGGTCCGCCCTCTACCTGCTGCGGGTCTGTGTCTAATATAGTTGCAGTGGGCTGATAAGTAGTGGTTTCTACTACACGGGAGCAAATGCTGGTGGAAAGAATGGGCTGCTGTTGTGCTCTTGTAATACAGAGTTGGAAAGGAGACCTATAATCTGCAGCACAAAGAATTGCAAGTAGACTATTAATGATTGTGTGGAGGAAGAGATCGGTCTGAGCGGGACAGAGTCGGGAACCACGTCGGGCTCCGTGTGTGCATGAATGAAGAGAGTATTTGTGTGTTTGTGTTGGTGCAGTGCATGCACAATGGGGTTGTGCACTGCCTGGATTGTTGTCTTTTCCCAGTGTAGCAGTGGGCTTCCTCATTAGTCAGATCCTGCCAACCAAGTCAGTGGCCGGTCTAGAATATGGTCCTCTGGTATTGATCAGAGTTTAGATGATTGACTCCCCTGGGGCTGAGGCGACAGGCGTGGCACTCTGACTAGCTATCGACTCGTTCAGTCGCACTCTGCCACCAGTAAAGGAAGGAGGAGAGAGAACAGGGCGATAAAAGGAGCAGTGGGGTTGACAGGAAGGCAGCGGATTCAGAGAAACAAAGAATCAAAGCTATGTGGGGCGTGCTGAACCACAGACTTCTGAATTATCAGTCAACACGTGAAAAACAAATGTCTCTGCTAACTGTTTTTGAAGTAAAGAGTTTGAACAGTTTTGTAGTGCTTGAAGAGTTTTATTGTTTTGTTTTTTTCTATGTTGTGTGCCCCTTTTGAGTATTTTGTAATTGTGGAGTAAAAACTCTAAACATGGAGATGGAGTCAGTGAAACATCAAGGAAGAGAAGAGGATTTAACATAGAAATGGTAGGAGGAGGGAGAAATGGGGGGATTTATTTAGAGAGGGCAGGAACTAGAAGTGAGTGATAAAAATAGGAAAGGAGAGATTAGTGGATGACATGGTTGTGGCTAGGGGAGAGGTAAATAGGTTGGCTGAAAAAGAAGAATCAAAAGATCTGAGAAGACAATGAGAGAATAGAGAGCCAAAGAGCCTGAGCTGTGTTCAATAGTGTGGGAGATTTATCTTGTTTTTCAATTAGACAGTCTGACACCAATCAAAGTTTAGGACCTGCGCAGACACTATATTGGGTAAACTGATTGCTATTGGTCAGCAAGTCTCTCTGATCTCTGGCAGGGTGCACACCGCAGATGGATTGATTTCTTCATTTATACATTGGTCCATTCCATCTCGTCCTCATCCTCCCCAGATGAGGCTGACACTCAGTCAAATTGAGATGGAGTTTAGCATTGGGACGCTAACTCGAGGGTGTGTATATGCTACTGCTATTCTGTCTAGGAGAATAAAATATCATGCACAGCAAAATTAGATATGCATAATAACTAATAGCGCAGGGATCATATTACTGCACTGTAATATATATTTAATAGCCCACGTCTGCCTGTCTGTCTGTCTGAGCACGTATACCAAGCTACGGTCGCAATGGGAGAGGTTAGACGATGGATATCTCTAGCAAAGCTTTCTGTCCTCACGCGCATTTATCTGGAAGATATTCTCTGTTGTAAGCCTTCTGCTTACTGTTTATTTCTGCATCTTCCGCATCTAACATCTCGACCCAGCTAGCAACTAAACTCAGCTACCTATTTTTCCATTAGTGACAGTCAAATTCAGAATACAAGGCAGAAGGTATCGTATAAGATAAACACAATTCTGCAGTGCATAAAAACACAACATCCGCAATCACTAACATGATCATGAAACAGTCCGTCAATCCCTTCCTGTCTTGTTCTTACAGTCTGGTCCTATTCTGTAGTTTTGCTCCACATTTTCTTCTCTTTAGAATAATGCTTACTGAGTGACGAGGGTTGTTTCCCTTAATTCCCTGACCTATTCCAAGGAGGATTATTCTGCCTGTTGATTTGGGTCGGTCGCTAATCTTGCCCACGAATTCAGGAAGACGGGAGGCATCGTCCCTCTTGGATGACACCGGCAAATTGAGAAAGCATTGGTCTTATATTCCAGCAAGAGAAGACCGTTTACAAGCAGCAGAGGGCTGCTCTCAGCTCCAGACTGGGAGACCAGACGGTCTCCTTAGGCAATGATAAAGGAAACACGAGAGGGGATATCAGTCAAATACTCTCACCTTCACTTTCTAAACGATGGCAGCTACAGAAAATAATTGTGAAGCCACGATTAGTCAAGATTAAGTAAGAAACATCTCACATGTCCCTCACCCCAACTCTTTTGCACTGTCTGCCATCAGTGTTTTCACCAAAACACACACCACCTCACCATAGCTCACCATACGCCCTTTGGATTAAGGATCTTGGCAAACACTTGCTGTATACACACAGCCGCACAATGTGCCCTTATGCAGATGACCACACACACACACACGCTATCCTGCATGTGTGTGTGCGATTTCCCTGCTATATGGGTTAATCTGGTTTTGAGACCAAATTAAATTGACAAGGCGCATTCTGACTCAATTTAGGCAAATTATAACGCCATCAGGCAATAGCTGCAGCAGATTGAGAGCATCAGTGCTGATAAAATAAAGGGAAAATGAATGAAAGCTCGGGGAGAGCAAAGAGCAGAAGGACGGACAAATCAGTCTGTCATTTTGTTTGCATACTCATTTCCCAAAGCTGGCTGGAATTCCTGACTCGATTCATAATGTATTTTCTCAGCCAGCATTTACCCCTGTCTGTCTGTCTGTCTGTCTGTCTGTCACTCATCATCTAGTCCATATGTAACAGTGTAAAATCTATGGACGTGTCCATGCCTACAACGTAAACTATAATAAAGACAATTAGAAATGGAGTACGTTATGGCGTGTTGTTGACACGGTGCACGTCCGTATCTTTATTCTCGCTCCCTTACTTAACTGATCCTCATCAATGCTTGGGAACATGGAAGAGTGATGCACTGTACAATTACTATCACCTGATTGGATCAGTGTTGACTGGTCTCAGTTGTCCCCACGTTCTTTATTATTACGGACAGGTCACTTTGGGCTAAAACTATAATGATGGCTTCATGTTACAGTGTTGGATTAAAACTGCATTACCTACTAAACAAATCACTAATTCATGTCTTTGCTCTGTGTGGTCCAAACCGAAGCTGCGTTAGGGTCTCCTGTGCACAGCCGATGTTTGTATTAGTGGGAAGGCTGTAGGGAATAAGTGTGAGTGTTACGCCGAGATTTTGCACACTCCATTTATTCTTATACATTTCTCCCTGCTTTTTTTCCACATGCACCTGGTCCAGCTTTAATTTCAAAGCTGTCAGCTTTGCTGCTGCTCGGGACGTGTGAATGCTTGTGTAACAGGTTGCGTTGTGGCCCAATAAGCACCCCCCCCCCCCCCCCCCACATGCCAATATGCTGTATACTGCTTCAAAGTGTGCCGCTCTGAACTATATCTCTGAGCTGCACTTCTTTGCCTCTGACGCTGGCTTTGGGTTCATGCCACGTCTTACAGTCATAGCAATGACATCTTGCTCACAAACATCCATCCATTCTTGTGAAGATATATTTTGTGCAAGAACTTGTGTGTGTGTGTGTGTGTGTGTGAGAGTGAGTGAAGTGGCTGCTAATAAATGTTTTTGAATGTTTCACTGCAATGGAGCCATCTGTCACAAAATATTTTTTCACTGTTGTACAGCCTGACCCAGAATAACCGCACTCACTGCGGAGCTGAGGGTTGATAGTTCATGATTGTAGATGAGACCGAGAGAGAAGTTGTAGCGCTCATTCTTTCAGCGTATGCAGAGACTGCAGTTTGAGTGGGATCGGCTGCGGGTGAAACGAGCGATGGATGAGACCAATGGGCCGAAGCGAGCAGTGTTTACTCATTTTGGTAGATGACTGTCTCACAGCCTCCTTTGTGTTTTTATATTCTGACCCATGTTCCTTTCTGGAGGGCTGATCTTGATGACAGCCGAATGCAGATGAGGACAGCAGAGGGTCGCGTGTGGTTTCAGCGCTTCAACACGCTGTCCCTGATTTCAGCATCCTGCTAGAACCGTACGAGTTAAAGCTTGATGATCACACGTGAGATGAACGATGGCAGATAAAGTGGATGACATTTAGGATATTGTGATAAATGATTTTAATTAACCTTTCAGCGACTTCTACATCACATAAAGCATATGTGATTAAATACTTGCAGAGTGAGCATGTTTGCACCACAGATTTGCTTATTTTGTTATCCAGCTTGAACAAATGCAGAGTCGGATTTTGAAAGAGAAATCAGGCGCAGGCTGAACCAGCGCTGGTCGCCTCCTGATATATTACGCTCCTCTTCGATGACACAGGCAATAAACCAACCCCATCAGTCAAGGCACAACAACATTGCTGTAGCACCTCATGCTTCAAGCAGGTCTAATTGGTTAATTAAATGGTCATATGGAGAACAGAGCAGTGGATTAGGGCAGGTAATCAGGGGAGGACTCAGTCAGTGATTGGAGAAAAGAAAGAAAAATGATTACTGAGAGGCAAAACTTCAGGGATTATGTCAATACTAACAGCTTTATCTAATTTGTTTTTGTTCCTGCATGAGCATTGTTGTCTGAGCAAAGGATTAATATTCACACCTGCGTGGGTTAATACACCTAAGATGATTATCATTTTTTGTTGTCTAGATAATGCATTCTTAGGAGAAAACACGAAGATCATCAATTTTATTCAAGAGGGCACCTCTTCTGACACTGTACTTGCTTAAGTTTTGCTCAAACCATTTTGTCTTATTTACATCCCAGCGATCACTCAGATTCACGTTTGAGGCATGAAAACCAATGAACGTCATCATCAGCCTGTCACGGTAGCATCAATAACCTGCTGGCCCTACGCTTTTAGTAGAGCACTCACTCACTCACTCGCCGGCAGGACGGTTTCGCGTATTTCTGTGAAAAATATTACCCGCATAAACCTTTTGTGTGACAGCCCATACTTCCACAAATCACACGTGTGAAATATATTTTTTCTATGATCTTGAGCTGCAAAGCAATTAATGAGAGAGAGAGAAGATATGCTCATCTTATATATGTCCAGAGGAAATGTATTGCATTTTACTTTTAATGGGGCTTTAGGATGAAGAAGTGAGGCAAGAAGGAGGCAGATGAATAGGAGATGAAGGGAGAACGGAGGAGAGGGGACACCTAGGGTGACACAGACCGATGAAGAGCCTGCTGAGAGAGACATTAAGTTCTCGCCAAGTGGGAGGACTGGTCGCATGGTTCTTACCCTCCTTCGGCTTTGAGGATTTACTTGTCATTGCACCATCAAACCTCCGCATTATCATCTTTTGCATTGTTCTTTCTTCCAGAGAGAGAGAGAGAGAGAGAGAGAGATGAAAACAGCAGACGCCTCTGATTTGCATGCCTCTTAGCAAATTAGATCACATCTCATCATGCGCCATGTTTTATTGTGTGTGGTTGTCAACTGAAAAACATAGAGCAGAGAAAGGATGAGCTCACTGCTGAGCCATCAAAGCTGGCTCTCTGTGTGGTGTCCTGCCAGCGGCGCTTGCTGCCGGCTCTGGGCAACTTGGCAAACCAAACACATAACTGCACCCTCACACAGACGCAAAGAGATTCCATCTCTTCAGTGAAACGGCAGTGAAGCAATGTCACGCGGGAAGAGGAAAATTCAGACTCTGGCATTGGGACAGGGATTTGTATTAAAAATTAAAGGGACACTTCAGCTTGAACAAATATGCTGTTTCCAATTGAGATTGATGCATGCTTTGAATACATTGTGTGTGTGTGTGTTTTCTTCAAACAAGGGTGTGTATCTGCACGTGATCCATGCTAGATGAGGACGAAAGTTACAATTCCTTCCGAGACCTTGACTTTCCTTTGCCAGTCAGCGCCCCCTTGGCAAAGCTCTCTTCCACAGCATGGCCAAATTGATTTACAACATATTTGCACTGTGGGGTGAATCACATAACATGCGCTCACTGTAAATCACACAGGCAAGTGGGACATAGAAACACAACTCTGCAGAGGAAAGTGCTATTGCAGCTATGTCCAGCATGTTTGTGTGTGTTTACTTGAAAAAGTGCTTATCTTCCAAAGATAACCATCTGTTATATCAAACATCTTATTTTCAACAAACTCTATTGTGCTCTTCTGCTATTTTCTGAGGTGCCTCTTGTAGTTTTTGCATCTCTTGATCGCACTGCCAGAACACTCGCTTTGCTTTAGCTCAGCCGCTCAGACAGCAGCTCTGTTTCAGACAAAGCAGCTGCTAGCAAGCGCCACCAAACAGACCTCTGCAGAAATGGTTGAAGATGATAGGATTAAGTCCGAGGCTGCGGTCGGACGCTGGCAGCTCTTGCAAAAGGAGGCTGGATTTGCATGCAGGAAGTTCTGCCTGAGAAGCTCTAATCTTGTAGCAGACCTAGAGCCCATGTCCCATATGTTACTGTTCTGTACTTACAGAAGTGTGCAGTGTGGATCATTTAATTTGAAACAATTGACCGATATGTAATTAAGAAAGAAAATTAGGATGTATGAGGAAGCTCAAGTTAAGCTTTTTGCCTTTCTGGACCAAACACATCATGCATTGGTTCCAGGGGAATTCACTTCATTCGTTGTCAAAGGCTTTTCACAGAATCTATGAACGCTCCTGTTAATAAGAGCAAATTTGTACAGACACCGACGCTGCTGAGCCAAGATGATGTCACTCTTAAGGTTTATTTTGGCTCAGTCTAGAAATCAAATTCCACTAAGACGACCTTCAGGGGCTCCACTCCACACGGAGTTCTGTTAAGCAACTGTTTAAACACTCTGAACATGAATACAGGAGGCATCCATCATGTTTGATTGGACCACTTTGAAGAGGCACAGTTTTATGATTTAAAAACAAGAAAGTTGACCCATTACTGTAAAGAAGTGCAGGCCTGTCCAAATATTGGTACATAAAGACATTTTTCACAATGACATTGCATTGAAATAAGACGCTTCCCTTTTTCATTTGACATGGTTTTGTCAATCAAAGCAATCAAATTCAATGAAACCAACAACATTTTTGAAGTTTGCTTGTTGTGAGTTGTGGCGTTTGCTGCTCTGTGCTGCAGGTGCACATAAAGTAGCCGCTGCAGCATGACAGCATCACATTTCACCCATCATGCCCTGCAGTAACGTCATGTCCAGACACCAGATATTGCACTAATGACCTTTTGAAGTATTTACTCCATTTGTTTGTTTTGCGCGTATTTGCTGTGTTTTTCTTGTGTAACGTGCTGCTAAGCTGCAGACCAGTTGCATTCCACGGCGGCATCTTGCACTTCTTTCTTTGTAAGGTCAGACATAAACGTTGGAACTCGGTATTGTGGTCATTCTTTCAGCTTGGCTCCTCACATTATATATAAAAAGAGGAATATTTCAGGATACTCTCTCAGCTTCTCCATCTGAATTCTGTTTCACGTCCGCTCTTGTGAACAAGCTGCACAAAACACATGTGCTAGTTTTCTGTCTAAAATCAATAGAAATAAAGAAGCAGGTGGCTTTGGGGTCATTCCACCGAGGAATGGAATTCTCCGCAGTTTTAATGCCACATCCAGTGAGCCGGAAGCCGGGCGGATTAATTCTCAAGTTCACGCACTACAATGCTGCTATGAAGTACGCATTGTTGTCTCTTTGTGAAAGGACAGAGGATGATGAGTATGTGCTCTGATGGATTAAACAGATTTAGCAGTTTCTACTTAAATACAAAGCTGGCGGAATTAAAAACATCCTCCTCTCTCCTTTTAAGTGCACAGACCAGTCCAACTCTCTTTGATTTTATTCCTGTGTGACAAAAGGGCATTTTTATTTGAAGCTGTACATTAGTGATTATGTAAAGTAGAAAGAGATTTTTACTTTTGTCTGTCATCCAATCTCATTCTGTGTGATCCTCCCTCTTTTTCCTCTGGATTCCCATCCACCTGCCCAGAATCCATAGGCTCCTCCCTCCATTTCTGAGTAACAAGATGCATTTGATGACTCGTGTTTCTTCCTCCTGCAGGTTTGAGTGTCACACAAACCTGGCATGATGCAGTTAATAATAGAACTAATAAGCATCAACTTAAATGAGTTTATAGTGGACTCCTTCTACCTGCAGCTATGGGTGGGATAAAGGATGTGTGTGTGTGTAGTAATAAAAAGGACCAGTTATATTCCATTAAACGTGTCTATTTTTTTTTCACTTTCAGAATTAGACCTGGATTATACCATGTTTGCATCTGACCTTGAGTTAAATATTAGACTGAGTGCATTTTCATTACTGCAGCCTGAACAGCTTAATGTTAGCCTCTCAACAGCAGAGAATTTTAATAGGCTGCACGGCCTCCTCAAAAATCAATGATTTTAATTATCTTTGAAGAGTGTACCTAGTCAAATCGCCTCATCATTAACTCGTTAACGTCGGCATTAGTGTCGCTGTAACAAGATGTATTTTTAGAAGCCGGTTTTATGCCAATAAAATTATTTTGTTCAGGAGGACATCTCAACAAAACAATTTCATTAGGCATTTTGAAGAGTTTAGCCTTGCATGTTTTTCCTGCATTTTCTAAAAACTGCATTAGTTCTTTGAGATTTCCTTTAATTCCTAGAGTGACTTCTAGGAAGGAAGGAATGTGACCATTTAACATCCATGACAAAAATAACAACAAACAAATCCGTTGAAACACTAGTAAAAAAAAGTGTACAGCATGCATTTCAACAAAATGATTTGACTTGACTCTGATCCTCTAATGTGGATGAAGTCATTGCCGATGCATTGCATGTGAGACCAAATTAACTCATGAATGAATTTAAGACTGGGATCCTTCAGAGAGACGGAATGGGGAAAACATCCCCAGTGATCAATGTGCTTGTTGACTGTGTGGCTGACCGAGCAGCAGACACACACTTAAGCGTAAACAGACACTTGATGGATATAACTCCATTGTGCTGTCTGGGGTTAGGGATGAAGGTGCAGAGGCATCATCACTCATTGCTTCACAGGTACGGCACCAATTATCACCCTGGTTGGGCTTTTGAAGACTCTTTAAACTGAACCCTGCCGTTTCATGGGACTGCGTTTAAGCTTCCTACAATAAATACCCTGACTATTGCTTACACCATGTCATACTGTACACAGAATTCTTCTTACTGACAATCTGAACTACGTAGGTCACCGGTCAGGTGTGGCTTTGTTTTTTCAGAGTGCCGTGATGTGTTGTTACCCATGATGCTGCGGGAGCTGAGCAGGGCTCTGGCCACGATGGCTGATGGTCCACACGGCGAGAGGAGGAACAGTCTGGAGTTGCTCAATAACATCCTGGAGGTCCTCAGCCGGGACAATGTGGTGAGACAGTCTTACTTTGTCATTAATTAGACATATCTTGGAGTACTTTTAGACAGTAGTGGAAACGTGTATAAACCTGAAAAGTAATTGCTGAGGTCACATTTAGGTTCAACTCAGTATTTACTTTTGCATAAAGTATGAAAACTGTCAGTCACAGCTTCTCATGAGGCGAGACGCAAATATCCCGTTGCTCTCTCAGTTCTACTGCGTTTCTTTCATTGCATTTTACAGTTTGACATTTCCTATCCTGCACATGTAAATATCAATTCCAGTGATCTGTAACTTTCCTCGGTGACTGCATACTAAAAATGTCAGTGGGAAACTCGAGTACTGGTACTTCACCTGCAATTCATATCACAAGATAAACAGGTGTGGATAAAATACATGCTGCATTATCTTAGCCGAGGTCATCCAATCAGCAGCAAGTCATCACCGACTGAACAGCAGTCTTCTTCTTCCTCGTCTTTTGTCGTCTTTTGGATGACTTTGCGCTACCCTTGAGCGCCGCGCCACCGTAGTGAAGAACGGTAGAGCTAATAGCCTTAAGCTGTTTTGTCTTCACTCATCAAGTCATGCAACGAAGCATACCTTGACCAATTACAATCTAATTGATTTTGTTTCATTCGTGTTGCTGGATGTTTGTCTGTTGAAACAAACTCTTTTCATTCCTGAACTAAACAACTTTAATATGCAGAGAACAAATACATCAGCAGCATTCAGTTGAGGGCTCTCCGATTGCTGCTGTATGCTGCTGGCAGCCTGCTGAGACTTTTGAAGTGAAGGCATGGCTTTCAGCTCTGTTAATTTGGATAACACTCATGAAGCACGGAGGAAAAGGAGAATGGACCGACTCGAGAGGAGGCAAATTTATGAAATTTAAATAAAAGCAAGTTGAGGTGCAACATTACAGCACATCATTCCAATCGAATGGAAGTCTCTAATAAAAAGTACACACACTGCCTCATACGGTTTGTTTTGTTGTTTTTTTCTTTTTAAATCAAACTACCACTTCCATTATAATATAAGTGAGAATGTACTACAGAAATCTACACACACTGTATGTTCATTTGGGCCTCTCTATTTGGCCCTGTGATAAGCTGGCAACTTGTCCAGGGTGTGCCCCGCCAGGTTCCAGCGTAAACCCGTTCAAGTAAATGAATAAATAAACTCAAACTCAGCTCAAACCAAAGAGTCAAGGATGGATGAAGTACCGGTTGAACAGCACTGAGGTCAACCCAACTCTGAAGAGGCGATGCTCTTGTGTGTACTGGTTCCCATTGCACGCGTGGCTTAAGACTGTTGATGACATCTGGGGGGGTGATCTACTCGCCTTTATTAAGGGAACAGTCCTCACTATAACCTGATACTGGGAGGCTCACTGGAACAGAGCTGTCACTAATGTTGAGTCCACCATTGATTTTCCTCCAGTGACAAGTCCTGGTCTGCAACCGGTTCATTACTCCCTTTCCATCAAGAACTCAAGGTTGCAGGCCTTTATTCCCCTGCTGCAGAGACCCAAGAATTGGTGCATGGTGTCCCAGTCCAGAGGACGTGTGTTTCTGGCGGCCTCACACATCTGTGTATGGCAGGCATAGGGAGGCCACCTATCTTTAGGAGTGTCATGAGAGCAAAGCTGAATGTAGTTCAGTGAGTTCTGACCTGCTTGATCTACGAAACGGCAAATATACTGACAATCATTTTGATTCAGGAAACAGACCCTGCCATCATGCTGTGCTGAGAAATGGTGTTGAACTCATAGCGAAGCGTGTTCCTGCCGAAAGCCCGACATTGACCTCTAAATCTGTCCTGATGCAAGAATGACTGGGGACGCTCGTCGTTGTAGTCCATTCAGTCCCCTCTGTTCATCCATAACCCATATTTTATATCCAGAGCATGTAGCTTAGCTTCATCAAACTGTGCACATACTGTACGTGACGTCAATGATGCTGCGTCGTGCCAAACCTTTATGCAAACTTTTATTTGTCTGTCTGAAGTCTGAAGGTTTCATCGACTATAAGATGGAGATGACTGTCTGGAAGTGGACGAGGGGAGAACAAGATAACAGCGAGAGGGGGGAATGACAGAGTAGAGGAGAGAGAGAGAGACAGATGAAGGTGTCACCTTTTCATCCTCCGCCTCTTATTTTCCTTGCATCTTTGCCCTGTTTTTTTCCACCTCTCTTCCTCTCTCTGGGTGGGACCTTATTAAATCGTCACACAGATACCTCCAAACGAGGGACACCTGCAGAAAGCGAGGCAGACGGAGAACGAGGGTGAAGTCTGAACAGTAGATGGATAGTTCTGACTGGGGAAGAGTGCATGCTGAATTCATAAGTAACTTGGAAGTGTATATACTGTGTGTGTGTTTGTGTGTGCGTGTGTGTGTGATTAAAAGGAGGACAATAAGAGAGAGCGAGTCAGAGAGAAATCGCCGCAGCGTTCTGGCTCCTCTTCACCTAGTGCTCTGTTTTTCTTTTTAAATGATGTCACCAGCAGAGATGAAGAACCAGTTTGGAATAAATAAACAGAATATTGACTTCTGTTTGTGTTCAGCAGGAGAGAATCAGGACAAGAGAGCTCTGAGTCAACTGCATCAGAAACTGTTGTAGGAGACCAGAATAGAGAGTTCCAAAGATATTCAGGCCCATTCAGGATGAACAGATGTGTGTGTGTGTGTGTGTGTGTGTGTAGGTGTGTGTGTGCGTGTGTGTGCGTGAGAGAGAGAGAGACTTGACTCCATCTACTTCTAGCGCATCTGTTATTTTTGGCCCATTCTTTGTTTTGCTGATCAGCTCATGGGCAAACATAAACCACACCCGCACACACACACACACACACACACACACACACACACACACACACACATTTTGAGCATTACTGCTGATGTTGATCTGCTGTTAGGATGTAGCAGATGCTTCGCTAGTGAGTTACTGCCCCCCAGTTAGTCCAGAGTCCGCTTATATTGACCGAGCATTGTGTGTGTGTGTGTGTGTGTTCGGTGTATTTCGTAATGTTAGTGTAAGTGTTCACAAATTACATTTATATGCTCACATTTCCGCTTTTTATCTAAATGCAACTCCGACGTACTTTCGCATTGAAGGTTTTTTATGTGCTTAATCAAGTAGTAGTGAAATGGTTAAAATGCACCGAAGAAAAGTAGGTAATGATATTGTGAACGATTTTGCATCATCTGGAAGTTTATTATAACATAGATATATATAAATGGATGAAACGGTAGGTTTGATGCAGGTCGCCTCTGCTGGCAGCACGCGTGCAAAGATCACTCATATTTTGACAGTTTCTTTCCCTCTGCTTTCAATTAATCTCGTCTATAATCCTTCCATTCAGAACGATGCTTTGGGCTGTGAGTGCCAGCTTGATTTTCCCCACAGTCCTGAGAGCTTACGCGAGGGAAGTACGGCTGCAGAAAGGAAGTCTGACAGGAAGTCACTGTTCTGATCTGCATGTGTTTGAGTGTTATCGCCTGTGGAAGAGTGACAATATTTATTCCCTGTTTATTCGTTCTCTCCATCCATCTTTGTTCACTTGTCTGTGCTTCGTTGTTTCTCACAGGGCCAAACATTTCAACACATCCAGGACATTGTGGGGTCTCTGCTGAGGATCATCAACCGGACTGTCATCACGATGGGCCGAGAGCATGCCCTCATTGTAAGTACAGAGAAATCCTGCACTCCAACTAGTAGAACAAGAAGACGTTACATCAGCGCCTGTCTGCCATGAGATTTCATACTGAAGCACAAAATGTTTTAAAGACGGCACATTTTGTTTAAAATACAGACTTTTATTGCACATGTAAGAGGAGGATCAGGAGGAGAGGAGCATTGTGGGAGCTCGCAGGCTGATAGTTAGTAGGAGTGGTCCAGGGTTTTTCTTTGTGGCAGCTTGCTATCCAGAAGCAACTGAAGACCCTAACCCTCGTGGAGATCATTGGTTCCTCTCTAAACAGGTTTAACCAACTCGTGGGATAAATAAAAAGCCTGAGCACACGTTCATTTTGTTTGTTGAATTTTCAATGTTGTAGACTGTATTTACTTACTATGAAACTGCAGTCCATGAAACTGGTAGTTTTGTTTTTCCAAAAAGTACATTATGCAATATCAGATGAAGAATAATGCACCAGAATTCTCACACACAGTCGGTGCCTGATTATCTTAGACTTTGCAAATATGCACGGATACATTGGTGAAACTTGAATACAGAACGATAATTCTGTGATTACTTGTTAACGTCGAGCTTTAATTTGCTCACACGTGCACACGTGTCATCATGTTTGCGCGCGGGTATACAGTCTATGCTTGTTTGTGCTCCTGTTTAGAATTCTGTGTGTGTTAAAAGCCTTGATAAAACGACTGCCGTTGCATCAAAACGCTTCCATTTTGGATTTTTAATACAGGGGAATCGATCATCCTGTCAGCGCTGACAGGCTTCTGACTTTCTGACATGGCCTGCAAGTCTGTGATCAGCTGCCCGTCACATTGTCTGTTAATGAATTCTGAACGCAATCTCCATTGTGCTCTCTGAAACCCTGATATCCATCAAGTGAAGCGTCTCTTTGCTTCTACGGGCTCGTCAGCTTGAGTTCCACGCTCATCCTCGGAGCCCTTCAGCCAGTGCTACATTCACATTTTGGCTATTAGGCCATCCAAAGATACAGTATTTCGAATAAATGCCAGATTCCTTGGATTTTCCAGGGTCCAGTTTGCTTATTGCTGTAAATGAGCCCAAATAGGCTTGAATCAGTCTGTCCACCTGTCTGTCATCCAAAGTGCCAGTGCTGCATTTCTCTGTTATGCCTCCCTTGTAGGTGAGAACTTTAAGCTGTTTCCTTCTCCTATAATGCTTATCCTATTTCTCCACCTGGTCCCCGCTGTACTTTGAGAGCACAGTACAATTTCTCTGGGGAAAAATGGCCATTTACAGGGATGCAGGTGGGAAAATGATCCCACTCATTTTAATGACGCTGAAGCGCAATCACAGGACCACGAGAGAGAAGCTCTGTTCCAAAACCTTTCGCCGTGGGGTCTCCCGAGATGGAATCATCACCCACGCTTTCCCCAAATCTTATAGCCACCAGAAACACTTCTTACGGAGTTTCTTGATTCGGCCCTTGGTGCTAGGGTGGTTGGTGGATGAAGGAGATGGTGTGGTTTTGGTCAAGGTGGGGGCAGGCACATCGTACTCCCCATCCAAGGCCTCCATGACACCCTGTAGGTGTCCCTCTTGCTGTCGGAAATCATGCTCCACACTGGAAAGGAGGGAAAGAATGAGAAGAGGAAAAAAAGGAGAGAGAATGATTTATACTAGGATGTGGGTAACGTCAAATCACGTCACATCGATTTCTTCCCGATGAAATACACTAAACATGGTCCAGAGATGCAGTTGAGCAGAGGGATGAGAGGATGGGTGGAGGTCTGCTGAGCAGAGAGAGAGAGAGATTAGAAAATGACAGATTGAGAGACAGGAGAGTGAAAGTTTTCAATGTAGTTGAGGAATAGTGAAAACATATTAGCACTTTCCCATAACGCGGTTTTATGTGGATATTTAAAATGGTGTTCTTTTCTCACATGCATTCATCTTCACCACACACACACATACACTTCCAATAGATAACAGCATGTCAGTTTACAGGAGAGAGGAGAGGAGAATTTGAGCAAGAGCAAGGGAGGAACTTTTTTGCTCCTTTGATGTGTTCAAAGCGACCCTCTTGGCTTTTCTTTCTCTATCCATCTCCCTCCTCTCTCGCCTCTTGTCATCTCCCCTCATCTCTGAAGTGTCCACTGCTGCAGGTCCTACTATGGTATAAGCTTCCCCTCTGCTATGGTAAACAGTGTTTCTGTCTACAAGAGTAGGTTCATGTGAGAAGAGCTGCAATAAAGCAAAGGTTTAATAAAGGGGGGCAAAAAGATCACTGAATAATGAAAGAGAAAACAGCAAGAAAGAGGGAGGATGTGAAGGAAGAGAAGATAAGGGCCACCAGAGATGAGGAGAGAAGGAGGGCAGAAACGATTTTAGATGACTGAGAAAGAGCTCGGGGATGGACAGAGCAAGGGAAGGGGTAACTAGAGGGGGGGTAAAACTCTTGCGTGCAAAGAGGAGGGGGACCGCTACCATGAATAAAATATAACAGATTTATTCAGCATGCACGTACACACACACACACACACACACACACACACAGCCTGATGCACAATATCTATAAGCAAAGATAAAGCAGCACCTGTACTACATTCAATCAGTTCTTGTGATTGAGTGGAGGACTTATCATTGTCAGGTCCTTTTTACCCACACACTTCACTAGGTTTCAAGATGCCCCCTCTCTCAATCTCTCCAACTACTTATCTTCCTCTCTCTACCAATGCCTTCCCCACTTTCACCAGTATTCTTTTTGATTTTTGTACTTCGGGGAAAGCTACTGCGCTACGTTCATTCTGCAAGCCGTCCTCTGCATTTGTTCAACTGCGTGCCTGGATATGTGCGTGCTTGTTAGCATTGCGAGAAGCAGTTAGATTATTATTCCTATAGAGTTTTGGAATATAACATAATTTAGCCAGCAAGGGTTTTGGGTGATGCACATCAGAATCTTGATCCTTATCACTTGCAATTCTGAATCAGTTCTGTCATGGCCCAATGTCAACAGCTGCTTATCTAAAGTAATCTAAATCAACATGATGATGATGGGCGGAAAGGGGCACGACTATACATGCATCGCCTACATGTATACCTTCAATACTTACCATGGCATCACCCAGACTGTAATCCTGATCAGTGATTAGTCATAAAGAACTAGACCAGCAGTGCACTCTGCAGCATTAAAACAGCGCCCGTGTCTGCGCTGCGTCTTGGTACAGTGATATATTTGAGCAGAGGGATGTGAGTGATGCGATCGTTTTCCACTGAGCTAACTGCGGCAGCGACTGCTCTTCAATGCTGGAGACGTGCAGCAGCGTCAATAGCAGCATTAGCTCAATTTAATTAATTAGTGCAGTGGATTTGGGACATCGGCGAATGCTTTGATACAAGATACTGGAGAAGGTCACTTAAAATTCTGTTCAACTCATCCATCCAAATGTCTGCCACTTCTTATCCTGTGCTCACGGCTTATCGGTCAATGCCAGCGGACATTGGGGAGAAAGTACCCTCTGCCAGTTCATCACACGGCCCACACTTGGCACGACAAAACAATATTCACAATTATATTCACTCCTATAGGAAACGTATAGCCAAAGTCATCTATATTGCTCTTGTTCTTTGTTTTTGGGAGGAAGCCAGATCACCCGGGGCAACCCAGGCAAACTTTGTGTGGAAGGGACACAGATCCCCAGGCGGATTTAAACCCAGGACCTTCCTGCTGGAAGGCACTAGCGGCACCTGTGATGCCACCTTGACATTTTCAATTCATGCAATTAAAAAATCGGCTTTAGATGAAGAATTTATTTTGAAAATCAATTTGTGCTCAAGGCACCCTTAAACCACAAGTGAATCATGAGATTTCCTCAGATCCACAGTGGACGGGCTTAACATTCATATTCTCCACAACTAGGTCACATTTCAACCATTTATATCTTCCTGCTTACGGGAAGTATGTGTATGTGCTTGTCTGTTTTTTAGTTTGTGCAGGTTTATACTGTTAAGCTTTGGAATAAATCTAAAATTAAATTTGTTTAGCTCCCATCATTTATTACTGATAATACTAAAACAGCCAATCTGCACCATAACCTCTCTTTTCCCCCAATCCTGGAGGCCACAAACCACAGCCAGCCTACTGTGGCTACAGATGTGAGACGCAAACACTCATTTATTACCAAGTTAAATTAGTTAACGTTTTAAGTTTGGTGTTCAATACAGATCTTTTACATAGAGGGAGAAGTGTGTGAACAAATGCATTGATGAGCCGACAGTGGAACAGATGTTAGGAATACTGGAGGGATGCACATGTTGGGAGCCATGATTGCAAAAGAGTACAATTAGTTCCAGGCATGATTATATTTATTGATATATGTATTGATTTCTGGACTAAGACTAGTATTTGATGCCAGATTATTCACGCAGCATCTGAAAATTACTTTTCTCCTCTATTTTTTGTATTTTCAGTGAAGCTGCTGTTTAAAATAAAAGAAAACAACATAATTTCTATCTCGGAGGTCAGAGTCCAGGAGATTGTGAGAGGAGAACTGGCAAATTATTGCTTTGCCATTTGACACATAGGATGAGGCAAGCATGTTCCGAGGAAGACGGTGTGATGGAAAGGAAAGAGAGAAATCAAATAGGCATGGTGATGATTTACATAATGAAAAGACGAAAATCAGGATGGGGCGGTGGGAATGGGAGGATTACACTGCAGAATGTGTTATCAGATTGTGAAGCCCTGGCTTTTCAAGTTGCAGATCTAAGAATCCAATTACTTATTTGGGTCACACAAAAGGGATGGCAGAAACAGGAAAGATGCATCATTTAGGTCTGAATTAATATTCTTGTTTGCGTGGAATCGTCATGTGTATCTAACTTTCCTGGAGAGCGCATCCTCTTCTCATCTCTTTAATGCAGCATGTATTCATTTAGATATGAAGGGGCTTGCTCACGCTTTAGCAGTGTTCATATAATAGGGACATAATGCATGAGTCGTACTGTCATCCGAGAAAAGGCCGACAGCAGGATACGTAACATAAAACAGAACAACACGCTGAATATATGGGGGGGGGGGGGACATTTCAAGACGTTGATGGCTATAAAAGGCATTCCGCTTTGTAGTATTGTCTCCCAGGACGAATGACTCGTCTGGTTGGTTCTATAACATAATAAGCCAGGTGACTCGATGAGGTTACCTGTAGATGATGCAGGCTGTCTTCTGACAGGTGGGGCAGTTGTTAATGTCCTGACCGGTTCTGTATGAGCTGCGACTGTGGAAACAACAGACGGAAATAAGCATTCACACGCAGGCTTCCAGATCACCTTCGTTGTTCACTCATCCTCCACTGATGAAATAAGTGTTTTCAAGAAGAACCTCCATCTTGACATCTTGGAAACTCCCCCTGTTAAATTGAGGTTGATAAATATACCAATCTGCACTGACATACAGAAACGGAAAGGCTTTTTTGTGTTAGACACAAACAGTCATCTTCCTTGCTCTCTTGACTGTCTGAGTCATAATAAAGGTTATTGATCTAGATCTCTATTTCTTCAGTGCAACAACAAGAAGTCATCTGATGTTCCACTCCAGTGGTAACGGGACTTATCGACCCGCTGGAGTCGCACCGACCTCAGTGACTATCAATGCGTCTTAGAGCATTACATCATGTAAATATTATCAGTGGGAAAAAAATATTTGCATTACGTTCCTTTTTGAGCGATCCTAAAAATATAATGCAAACTGTGTTCTCAGGTTTTACGGAGCACAGAACATGAAGAGAAACTAAAATAAGTTTTTCGCGTAATCAAAATGCCTTATTGCGATTTCTTAGATATTTTTGGCTGCCCTTCCTCTGAGCCATGAGGACAAGCGCGCCGCTGGCTTACGTTGATATCGCAGACATTTTAATAAGATGGAGGGAGGCAGTGTGACTGGCGTTGGCTTTCCTCCCCTCCCACCCTTTATTAATGGCAATGACAGCAAGACAAGTATTTGCTGCAGGAAAGAAGCTGAGCACAGCAACAAGCTTTTAACTCGGCCAATACTTTCAGCTCACTGAAAGTACTTTCGTTTCTGGCACAGCATCAGATACGTTGCCACTCTAAATTGTACTCTTTTTGTTTCTTTTTAACCCCTTAAATGTTATTTGTCACACACTGACTGTGCGGCAAGATCATCAGTACAGGATCTGATGAAGTCAGTTTTAATAGTTTAGATATCGATTGCTCAAATGTGATCAGATTCACCTGGAGACATTAACGGCAATAGGAAAAATGATTTCCAGATCCCTAGATGGGGAAATAATAGAGTTTTGAAAGGAAAAATAACTTTTGGATACGATGAGAGACTGGGGGGGGGGGGGGGGTATGTTGGGAGGATGGAACGCGGACAAGAGAGAAGAAGTACTGAGAGTAAATGTGAAAAGGTGAAATAGAGAGGACGAAGTTGAGGCGGGAGAGCGGCAGACGAAGCAGAAACCTGAGCACGCTGATTGCTGCCATATGACAGGACAGCAGGTGAGAGTGAGAGACAATGGAAGGATCAAAGTTGGGAAAGTGATTCACAGCTGAGACATGACTCACATTCAGAGGTCGAGACTGAGAGAAGAAGAGACGGGAATTAACAACGAGATGTGAGGGCAGAAGCGGAGAAAGGGAGAAAGTGTTCATTAAAGTGAAGTGAATAAGGAAAGCCAGCTGGGATGTGGCTGTGGATCTCGAGCCGGAGGGGAGGATTCATGAATAAAAGGCAAAACAAGAGATGGTTAGTTGAAGTCGGGGGGGGGCAGTATGACATCTTTTAGTGGCAAGTTAAACTGGGAAAAACATGGAAGATAAACTACATTAAAGAACAGAGGAGGGACCTGCTAGCAGCGCGGCCTGGTATCTCATCCCCACGGGATTGAACACACACACACACACACACACATACACACACACACACACACTGCAGGAGTTCCCTGCTGGCATTCCTGACATATAAAATCCATTACATAGATTTGAAGCTTGTCGGTATATCTTGCTAAAAACCCTCGGATCCACTCTCTTAATCTCGTGGTCTCTCTCGACACCTGTCCTCCCCTGTCTTTCTTCTCGTTATCACTGCAGCTGACTCGCTCACACTTGTACTTAAGCTTGTACTATTACTTTTGATATCTCCACCTCTCTTCGCTTTTTTCTTCTCATCCCACTTCTCAGGTTCCTCATCTTTATCTTTCTCTCCTTTTTGCTCTAGTCTTGATATCTAACTCTCTCTTTTCTTTTAACTCATTGAATACGTCGTCCTCCAGTTCTTTAGAATCTTATTTCTATTCTCTTCCCTCCATAACCCCCCTCTCTTACCCTTCACTGAGGGCCTTGCTCTTCTCCAGGTCTTGAATGACATTGAGAAGCACCTTGATCTTCTCCTGGTTGGACACCAGGTTCTCCTCCACACTCTGCAGCTGCCTCTCCAGCCCGTGGGGCGCGTTCCCTGCCGGCCCCCCCAGCAGTCCTCCGGGAGCCCCGTTACATTGTGCTTGCATATGAGTTTTACAAGGCAGAATGTGGTTTACAAATGATTTGCTCTCCTTTTTTGTGTCGTCCTTGAGTTTAATCCGCTGTTTATCAGCATCCGTGGTCTCCTGGGTGTTTTTGGTTTGTGCTGCGGGCGAGTCCGGTTGGGAGCGAGTGGGTTGAGGAGAGTTTTTTGGTGGGAGTGGTGGTGCGATGGTAGATTGAGGGTCACTCTGCAAGGAAGACGCTGGCGGTTTGGTTGTGATGCAGATCGGCGTGTATTTATGCTCATCAGTGTGTTGGATTGTGGAACGGTCGCACTGGTGTTCCTCGCTCGACTGCGACGCTGCTGTTTCTGCAGCAGGCGTGCGTGTTTGTGGCGTATGTGCGTTGGCTGTTGTGTCTGCGTTGTTGTGTGTGTCTGTTGTTTGTGTGGCTGAGTCCTTGTAATCTGTAAACTCTGCGGAATGCGGCCTTGTCTGCTGCTTTGACTCTTTTGTCCTGCTTCCAGTTTGCGACGCGTGATTGGGATGTGAACTGCGTGTCTTCGGTATGGTGTGTGACAGGTGAGGCCTCTGAGTAGTCTTTACTGACGTGCGCCTCGAGGTGTTTGCGGTGACTGTGTTTTTGGTCTGGGGGTCCAGAGCAGACTGTTTCCTTGACTGGTTCAGAGCTGTCTGCTGCGGATTGGGTAAAGTCTGGCTGCTCGTTATGTGATCGACGGCCCCCCTCCTGCGACATGCACCTGTGCACGGTGTAACCTGCGATCGCCTCCTCCCGCATGTCTCGCACAGAGGGGCGGGGGAAGTTGTCATCACTCGACAGGGTCGTGGTGGGGTGGCGTGCACAGTTGTGCAGACGCTTCCTGTCTTTAATACGGAGCGATGACCCTCCACACGGAGTGACTGCACCCTCATCCTCTCGTGCGATGACTCCTTACTGTCTGCCGCCTCAGCGCAAACCCCTCCCATGACATCAGAGGCTACCACACTGCCATTGGTGTACCGAGCAATCCTTTTAGCTCTTGCGTCCTTTGGATTTGTCCCAGTAGATTTAATCTGGCAATAGACGCCGCTGCCTGACCCCTGTGACCCCATGTCGTCCTGCGCCAGGCTGTTGATCTCGTTCTGAGATGTCTCCTTGAACACTGGCAGACTGTCGCTGTCACTTTTGATCACGCCAACTTTCTGCACTGCAGTCATTTTGTCTGCTGCCACGGCGATTGGTTGCTTTACATTGCTTGACTGGCTGCAGTTTCGTTTGATGGCGGGGAGAGTCCGGAGCCCGGGAGATGTTTGCACTCCAACACTGCACAGCGGACCCCATCGCCCTCCCGCCAGGGGAACCCCTAGCGCAGGCACTGGATTTGTTGGGTCAGCCACTCTTCTTCCCATAATCCTGTGCAGTCTGGGTCAGCCCCCGGAGGAGCTGAACAAGATGGAGCCAAGTGATGGCATCCAGATTATATCCAATTGAGAGTGGGAATTTGACCAGCTTTTCTTTTACTCGGATAAATTTGTGATATTGTGAGGCGGAGTAACAGTTTGTTCCTCGGAAACGAGGACATTCAAGGAGGCCTTATACTCCTAATGTCCTCCAGTTAACGGCATTCTGACTACTTCTGAATGGACTTCACTTGTTCGGCTTTTTTGTGCCCACTGGCCTGCAGATGATGAGTTGGATAGATTCTGAGGAGAAAAGAAAGAGGCAATAAATTATAGAAGTAACTGAAGAAAGCAAGAAAGAGTCAAACTGGCAAGAGGACAAAGTCATTAGGTACGTAAAGGAGCATCTAAAAGCTTTGGCCTCGACATGGAAGCACACGATGACGAGATCGATAGAAATTTATCAACCTCTTTTTAGAACAGCAGGTTGGATTAGAGTCGGAGGCAAAAGGTCACATTAAGCTTTCTCTTAAAGGAATAGCGGCTGGACATCTTAAGGGGAAATAGAATATGTCTCCATCAAACTTGAATTGGTCTGTAATTCTTGACACATTTCAGGTGACGTTTTTATTGTATGCAAACTGCTTAATGGATCTGCATCTTTCACAGATATCCATTTCCCGATTTTCACTTTGGTAGATTATTTCCTACACAATACTAATATTTATAGTTGGTTGACACCTTATACATTTTCTTTTCATTTTTTTTTTATCACTGGAGCTGAGAGAGAAGCAAAGTTAGTCTTTTGATCGTTGTCACTTCACATTACTAGAATTGCCTCACATGACTTCAAAGTTACTCCATGAATCTTTTAGTAGATGATAAAATTGAGGGAAGATGACATTATATTTCCTCCTTAGGAAGATGTTGGCAGGCAACATCAAAGAAAAAAGGACGATTTATATATGGCATGAAAGTTGGAATATGTAGAATGAAAGTTCTGTAATCGCTGAATATTTGGACTGAAAGCTGGAATAAATGGACTTCAACTTTGATACATGAAACATTTAACATATAAAGTACATGCAACGAGAGTTTCATCATAAACAATTAACGTTTATTCAAATCTAAGTGTATTCAAGATGTAAAATGAAATGTTGAAGTGATAGCCATGTGGATGGGGTGACTTTATAAACCAGCTAGATAGTCCGAGGCTCGGATCTCGGCCTGAGATCCAGCGGCTTCCTGTGAGCTCCGCTGCATTTGTCCTCCACAGTGACACAGTAAATCATTTTCTGAAGCAACATGGTTTCACAGAATATTGTTTGTAGTATTATGTTGACATGTTTGCTCGGGTTTGGACCGTCTGTCCAGAACTTGTCATTCCGGCATTCCTGTCATTCCCCCCCTCCCTCATAAAAAAACCAGAACCCTGGTTTGGTGTGAAACCAAATATTTCAGATATTTCCGTGGAAACCATTGTCTTGTAGCTCGCCTCACAACCTTCGGTGATTCTGTGTGTGTGTGTGTGTGTGTGTGTGTCCTCCATGTAGCTCTATATTTAATCTTGCTTTCTCTCCTACATCACACCTTTGGCTTTGTAAAATGACTCTGGAGGGGAAGGGGAGGAAACCGTTTCCGCTGGGGGCATGAAGGGGACGCGAATGCAGGTGAAGGGATAAGCAGGAGAGATCAGATGAAGGAGAACTATCTCAGATTAGATGAACGGGTTGTCTGTGTGTGCGTTAGAGGATGGGATGTAAAGGCCCATTTTCCAAAAAGATAAAATCTCTAGAAATGTTTGATAGTGTGTGTTTGAAGAATCAAGAGAGAGGCATTGAACAGAGGGATACGTGAAGGCATGAAAGGATGAGAAACAAGGAGGTCTGGAAGCTGCACAGGCCACTTGCTAATCAATAACCACTGCAAGGGTCTGACACACACACATACACACACACACACACACACACACAAACACTAAAATATGTATATACATGCAATGAGTTTAATTTGCCAGTTGGTGGGTTGAGCTGTTCAAGAATTTGATGACAGCCTCATCAAGGTTTTGTGTGTGTGTGTGTGTGTGTGCGCGCCACTGAGTGCAGACCCGTTTCTGCGCTGTGCTAACAGAGCACTGAAGCTCCTGCGACTCGAGTCCTCTGTTGTTTCAAGGTGAAGCTCATTTGTCAGCAGCCCATTGACGGGCCCTGCTTGCGTTTTGGGGAAAGTGAGATTGGCTTTACTTCTCACTCACTGTCTCTCACCCACTCATCACCACAGCAGAACAAACACAGCACTTTATCTCCATCCATTGAGACAAGCCACCCACTGCATTTTGGGTAGTGTAGTTATCTCCCCCCCCCCTTTGCTCTGGGCTCAAAGCAACAAAATAAAACTTATCTGATTGTGTATTTAACATTTTACATACCGTTTCAGGAACTTTTATGTATCATTATCACTCTTTTTTAGATTATACAAACCATTAAAACTGTAATTTAACAGACTATTCTGTCTGGAGCACTAAATGCCAGAATTCATCACTATTTATTACAACAATGGTACTTGGCAGAAAAAGGCTCTGCCCTTGAATGCACTCCCCTGTGACTTTGAATTATTATGGAAAACATTCTCTGTTTTTACTATTTTACTATTCTATGGGTGTGTATTGTGGTAACACAAGATGAAACAGACTTTCAGGACAACTTTCTCAGGCATCTGTTGATGAGTATTTAAATGCAGGAGGACGATGGAGCGATGTTAGCAAAAGTTGCTACCACGATTTGCTCGGTAAGAATGAGAGCTTTCCGATTAAGATCTCTTCCCTGAAAATGACTGCTGATAATCAGCAGATGTCTGTCAGACAGGTCGGCTGGAACCATCAGCTCATTACAGTCCTCACAGTTTCACCTGGAAGGATGTGATGATAAGAAGAAAGCCATTGGAATTAGTTTGAATCCTTCCTCAGAAGACGTTTGGCTTTAGAAATAAAAGCCAGGTTCTGTTTGACTTCTAATGTGAAATTAAGATTCACGTCATGAGTATAAACTGCATCAGTATTTTCAACAACAGTAAAATCTATTTGGATTTGGTTCATTTCTGCATGTGAATTAATAGCGTGCTGCATTGCAGATGCATGCCCATTTGATCATTTTTATTTTACTTTAATAATTGGTCACAAGCTTTATTTTGTCCTCATGGTATAACATTTATCACGATCGCTATTGGAAGGATCCAATAGCGATCGTCAAGGCGAAAATGAAGCTTCTTCCGCTCTCTGCAGCCTGTTTTGCGCTTTAATTGGCCGCAAGTGTATCTTCAGGGGCAGAGCACTTTAAACAGTATCTCCACCGAAGAGTCAGAAGGCACAGAGAGAAATGTATGCATCACAAAAAGGAAGCAATTCAGCAAAAGCAGCACAAGTGTGGCTCTTTGAAGCATCGCTTTGTCTCATCAAAGTTGCACGTAAGGTGTGATGCACCAACAAATTGTTCCTTCATTGTTGTCATGCACAGCCAAGGCGAGAAAGATAAAATAAATTGTTCATGTAAATGTGGTATTACATTATTAAAAATGCAGTGTGCATATTTTCGGATTCCAAACTTGGGAACATTGTTCTGCAGACTGTTGCGCCCTCTGCTCGTGGGTAAATGTGGGCTCCAGTCTGGCTCACTGTTGGTGCCATCCTTATGAATATTTCACTTTGCTCTCAACATGAATGAGGATCGGGATTCTGAGTTTAGTGTTAATTTCCTGGAGCTCACAGTGAGGTAGATAAGACAAGTAATTTAAGCCAACACTGAGAGCCCATGCTGGTTTAGCGTGTGCACATATATTTGGAAACAGCGTTTCATAGTGTTCATTAAACCAGGCCTTGCTTTATTCATTATTAGCCCTCCGCAGTAGACCAGGGCCTCATTTGGATTTTGCATGCGGGAACCTGGCTAGTAGCTTTGTAAGCCCGATAGGCAAGTTCGGCGTTGAAAGGAAAATTATTGCTGACCAATTTAGGCAAAGCTTGATGGACAAGTGTTGCGTTAATTTGCACTTCCACACATAAAACGTAAATAATCAAAGACTAGGGCGGCACGGTGGCGTAGTGGTCAGCACTGCCGCCTCACTGCGGGTTCCAGTCCTATCTGTGCGGAGTTTGTATGTTCTCCCCATGTCCGTGTGGGTTTTCTCTGAGTTCTCTAGTTTCCTTTCCTGAGTGTGTGTGTGTGTGTGTGGTGTGTGTGTGTGTGGTTGTCTTTCTCTCAGTGGCCCCGTGATGAGCTGGCAATGTGGGGAAAAAGAAAATCTATTTTATGTTAGAAGGTGGAAATTGTTTTAGGACCTTATATTTATTTGTGAAGGGGATCCATAGGACTCAATTCACATAAATACTCTTCCAGTAGCCCTGACATGCTGATTTTGTTTTAGGCTTATTGGGGTAAGCAAAGTGCCTGTGCCAAAAATAAATCTATTATAATATATATTCAAAATGTTGAATATACAATTACAAAACTTCATCAACTCCAGTGTCACTCAACCTGAGCAATCAGAAGAGAGTTCACAATACAATCCTGTTAGAATTCCTCACCGTGATACACAGGAAATCAATGTTTTAATTAACCGCAGCTTTCACTACAGGTGACATCACTTTCTGTCTTTAGCCAAATTATGCAATAACACTTCATTCCTTGTGTCTGAACACCAGAGCAGCATTTCTGCGGTGGTGAATGCATTTCTTTCTAGTGTTGATGGAACATTATGCCTTTGACAGGTGCATAGAATCTAATAGACGGAACCTGGTTCTGGTTCTGCACTTTCTCAGCTGGTTCCATGTCTCTGCCATTCTCTATTACTGTGACCTAATACATATTTCAAATATGAAATTGTTTCAGTGGGAAAATAGCCAATAATCAAATTAAATAAAATAGAAAATGCTGCTCAGCTTTATATTCATTGATATATTTGTCTGTACTAAGAAACATATTTTAGTGTAACACAGTTAGATATAAATGTTGTGTAAGAGCTAAGTGCACGGGTCACGTTTATCCGCACTGTTGTAGCATACCCGCATATATTCATACCTCCCTCCGACACACACACACACAAACACACGCAGGAGCAGAATTAGTGTATAGGAAACGGGTTATTGGAGTATAATCCCATACTAAAGCTACAGAAGCTGTTCTGATTGGTTTAGGCAACGCACACTCATACATAAGTAAATCAGCAGAAAGATTTGTCACAGGCAAGAAAGACTAATATGATGAAGAAACACTGCAAACACTCCACACATGTGAAGGTTCTGTTCTTCAGCGCACAGAACGTCATTCTTTAATCGAATAATATTACAGTGTAAAAAGGGACAGCATGGATCCACTCTTAGTTTTGATTCTGTGTTCACACGCGTTTTTGGAACAAACAGGCATGTATTGTTGCTCTAAGTAGTTTTCCTGCTTGTACTTATTAAAGCCAGCAGGCTGCTGCTTTTTGTCATTAGCGGCGTTCAAATTATTGCTCACTTGGTACTTCCTTCTATACAATCTTTATTACGTCCATTGGTATTCTGCCCAGTACCTTGAATCCTGAATGAGCTGCTGTTGGCTACAACTAGAAAAAATACCTGTGAGGAAATTACAGAGCGCCTTCACCAAAAGAAGAAAACATTTCCGGATTTAATTGTCCGCCTGAAATGCACACGCTTGCTGTCTGGGCATGGTCTTATGTTTTGTCTTGCATCCTTTTCTCCAGCACTTACCTTTTCTTATTCTCCTTTTTGGTCTGCATGCTCCTGCTCCCATCTGTTCTCGGTGTCTCTCTCTCATGTCTTAGTCCTTTAGTCCTCAATAGCACTCTCACCAGACTTGTTCTCTACCGCTCCATCCGTCTCCTCTGATGCTGCTGATCCTTGCATGCTCGCAGAGCACAGTGATCCTCCCCCCTCCCTCCCTCCATCTACCTCTCTCTCTCCCTCTTTCAGTTTCAGTACTGTTCTTTCCATCTTCTAATACTCGCTCCAGTTTTTTGTACCGACTTCCGCGCTATTGATCTTTTATAGTCTTTAACTTTACTATCACTGTCACTGTCTTTTATTATCTCAGCCTCTATTTCTGTCTTTTTACAGGGTAATCCAATGCCATGCCCTGGCGTGTGCATGTGTGTGTGTGTGTGTGCACTGACCCTGGCATGGTGGTACAGGCTCAGTGTAACTTTTGGAGCATGAAAGCATCTCCTCTCTGGAGTCGAGCCAGAACCCAAACAGACCACACACAGAAACCGACTCTCGGTTTTGCTCTCTCTGTGTGTGACTCTACCGTTACCCCTGTCTGTCTGCCTGTCCTCCTGTCTGTCCTGTTCTGTCGCTTTCTCTCTAAGGGGGCGCCTCTCCTCCTGTTATCTTTTTTTTTTTGTCACTGTGCTCCTGTGCCTTTGCCCCACTTTAGCATCGCTTGCCATTCTTTCCCCTTATTTCATCTTCATCTCGCAGCCTCCTCCCACCCTCCCTCCACCACATTTGCATTATTCCTCTACTCTTATTCATTCCACCTGAGGATGTTCACTTCTTCTTTGAGACACAAAGTGAGATGAATTATAGAGAAACTGAGATTAAATGCTACCTAACTTCAGATTCTAATTAAGCTTAAAGCTTTGGTTGAAACACTTTTTGTCTTCAGGGCACTCTGGGAGGTTAAACTAATTTCCTCATTGGTCATGCGTCAGGAAAGACGGGAGTATTTATTAACTTATTTTTTAGGCAAGCTTAGCATTTTGAGTTTTAAGTCAGACTTGGACTAGTTTTAATTAAATAATGGTAAGTTTGATGCCAGAATTAGTAATTACAAAATAGATGTAGAACTTCTGAGAAATAAGGTTGAGTGTGTGTGTCTGTGGGTGTGTGTGTGTGCTTGCATTCTCTGAGTAGCATCTCAAAAATACCCAGCAATGCATGTCCCTGCTGCAAAATGGTTGGCTCACATCGCATTGTGTTTCAATTGACCTCTGGTGAGACAAGCAAAGACGGGTGTGTGTGTGACCGTGTAAATTTGTGCACATTACATAAGCAGACATGGTGCAGAAGTCCTTAGAAAAACAGTAGAGCGGTGAACACAAATATACACCATGAATGAGACAGTCTTAGTAATTACAATTTGGACCTTGCAATTACAAACATGTAATTATGTCTCCTCCCCTGTCCTCGGACGCAATGATCTGCTTTCTAAACAATAGTGTCCATGTTTACATGTGTATACACACCCATGTTGTTTCTCCCTCTCTGCCTCAGATGAACACGCAGTCACATCACCCTGACAAATGCAGAGCTCTAATTACACCTCTGCACAATTCGTCTATTTCATCCCCCTCAACTTCCTCTCCCCTCAGCCTCCAAGTGTGGGAAAAACAAGTACAACTGTGTGTGTGTGTGTGTGTGTTTGTTTATAAGAGAAGAGGCGTCAGAGATGAGTGTGTGTCTGTACAGCAAGGAAAGCTGTAGGCAACCAGTGAGACGGTGTTTTCTGGATGTTCCATTTTTACAAAGTGGTGAAGCATCACAGTTGAGAGCAGAGTAATGACGTTCCACCTCAGGGAGAAGCCATCAAAGGACGAAAGAGAGTCGAGGAAGCCATGCTTTGGAGAAAGCCAGAATATGGGCCCGAAATAAATGCTGGAAACCTGAGCTGATATTGAGTTGTCATTATTATCAAAATGTTTTGCTCCCTGACTTTTTATATTCTTGTCTTCAAAACGGGCTAAAAATCTTGGATATTTGCCCTTTCATACTCAAGACCACCAGAATAGTTGCCAAAATTACCCACATATACCTGAACCCCCCCCCCCATATACTCACGAGAGACAATTGTCCAACGTGCCAGAAGCATTTCTTTGTGCCTCTTACACAGATTAAACCCTCACACCTTAATTATTCAAATTAGCACTGTGAACATTAATGCTTTAATGCTCTGTCTTCATTTAGAGTGAATTATGTGTTAATTATATTTCATAGCATCAATTGTGTTGAACTATTTATCACACAGGGTATCTCTTTGGGATAATTAAAGAAAGAATTCAATTTTGGGGGACATAAAGGGAGTTGATGCCCATTTTGAAAGAAAAAAAAATTGGCACAGTCTTTCTCTCAATTGAAAGTTTAATTTAAAAGTATGTCCTCGCTTTGACCAATTGTTTGTTGCAGAAAAGGTTGGTGAGCTTCAGGGGGGGATATCATTGTGCTGCTTATCTGACGATAAAAGGTTTGGGTGCTACAATCACTGAGACAGCTCCCGGCACACCTATCTTCCAATCTGGGGTTATGGCAGAGGAGGGAGTGATAACAACAGAAGAGCCGCAAGCAAGAAGGCAGGAAGGGCTGCTGCTCGACGGTGAAAAGATTTAGGTGTAATGTTCTCTACACCGCTCGCCTTGGCCTCCGTGGAAATGATGTGAGCAAGAATTAATAAGGCTAAGACAACAGTGAAGAATTTACACGAGGCTAATTACACAACGGCAGCTGTTATTGATGTAGGTCAGCTTTGAGAGCTGCACCCTCAGAGACCCAGCATTTTTGTCTTTTATGTGAGGGGTACGGAGGATCATTACTGGCAGATAGCAGGTCATCAGACGAGGCCACAGAGAGGCGGCCAAACCCAGGCACCCCGGACATTAATTTCAGCCGCAGCTCAGCAGAGTGTTTTTGTTTTTAATCATGAATCTGCTACAACTTTGAGATCATAAAGCACAGAAGACCGTTGTCCACGCTGCCTTTCTTTCTTTAGAACATGATCTATTTCTAAGCACTTTTACTGTGTCTCCAGTTTGTGTCATCATCTTTGAATTAGCTACCGACTTCCCACTAGTCACCTTTAATAACTCCCTGTTGCTCACCCAAATAATACAGCATCAAAACAAATGTAAACATGTGTACGGTTGTTCCCACGCCCAGCTATCCTTGCATATATTATGTATCATTCATTGTTGGAGCAAATGCTTGCACAGATACTAGTTTCTATTCAGAGTTGGCGCATGGTCCCACCAACTGTTAAAGTAATACTTTAATACTTTAAAAGGTAAGAAACGTAATCCGGTTCTATTTGACTGCTTTTTACACAAGATAGCATCTTCACAAACCGGGAATAACCAAATGCTCTGCTTTAACTGCCAACGAGTGTTTAGATGACTTTTGCAGTGAGGACTTTGTACTGACCCCCCCCCCCCCCCCCCCCCCCCCCCCCCCAGGACCTCCAGGGATTAACTGAGCACAGTGAATGCATCATGACGCTGCTGCCTGTGGGGAGACACTGCAGACTGACATGAACGTTCCATTGTCCCTAACGAGGCTTACATTTGCTGTTACGCAGGTGCATGTTCATCACTGTGATGCAACTCTGAAATTAAAGCTGTTAATGGATTATTAATGACAGTGTCCAGAGTGACAGTCTGGGTAGATAAATGGGGGAAAAGCAAAGTATGGAGGAGGAGGATGAGGAGGAGGAGGGGGAGGAGGAAGAGGAAGGGCGAGAAATCCCAGACCTCGCAGCATCTGTGTCCCGTTTTGTCACTAATCTCTTTGCTGTTGTGTAACGGTATTGCATCAAGTCCAGACACCACCCCCCCCCTCTCTCTCTCTCACACACACACACTCCACCCCCCCATAAACCCACTCTCACTGCAATCAATAGTTTTATTGATATTCCAACACGTCACTTGTGTCTTTGCGCGTAATGCAACGTGTTAATGAAACACATTAGAATGTGAAGACAGTTGATGCTTTGATATTTTGCTCCTGGATCATCATGAATTTGTGTGTTTTAGATTGTTGTGATGTGTTAGACTCCAACATATAAACACAGCAAATGTGAAACCTAATTCCAAAAGAGTAGTTAGTTAGTCAGTTAGTTTGTCTTCATAATCTTGTTACTGATTAACCATTTCACACCCGGAAGTAGATTCAAGATTCAAGATACTTTATTGTCATTATGCGAGCATAATAAAATCGTGAGAAGGCCCACGGCTTAAGGCACACATCATAACAAACTAAATTCTCTCTCTTAAGAAACAATATATATACACACAGAGAGAGTGAGAATCACAGGCAGTAGTGCAAAATGGCAACAGCAGCAACAGGGCCGGCAGTACAAGTGAGGAGAAGGAGTAGAGCTCCTGAGTACATCTGTCACAGTATCAGTCTCTCACTACGCAATTATGGTGTTTTCTATTTTTCTATATTTCACATTTCTGTACTCAGATTTAAGTGCCTTGTCTGTTTTGCTTAAGTAAATTTAACAATTCATTTTAGTGACTGCTACTTGCAGGACTTATTCATTGCTTAAGTTCAACACTGAATATGAATGAAGAGCAAGAGGGGGAGAAGGAAAGAGATATTAAAGAAGGGAGTGGGCTGACAGGTTCTCTGGTTTGATTGCACTGCATGGAGACGGCTGATTAAAGGATGGGGGTGGCTATGCATCCAAATAATATACACCATCCTGAACATAGACAAACATGTCTATGTGTGGCTTAGAATGTTTTATTATTAATATGCAGGGAAGCACACACGCACACACACACACACACAATGTTCATTTTGGTCAGGTGACGCTGTCACCACATCAGATGACATTCATCTTTCATCACCAATTAGTCATCCGTCATCCTCCATTGCTGTCTTCGTGTTTCCCATTCTGCTGCCGGCTCTGGAGGAGGATTTCATTGGAACCCTGGCAGACACACGGGCATCTGCTACTCTGGAGACTTTGTGAGCTTCATTACAGTAATTAAGCACAACAGAGAGAACGATCAGCCAATGTTGATCGTACCAGAAGACCAAAAATAACAGCTCACTGCGGTTCGTTTCAGGTTTCCAGGTGGTCATTTTGTTAGCTGGACAGGAAGAGAGTAGAATCCAGTGACACAGAGGTCAGATGTCAGATCGGTGGAGTCGACGGACGAGATGGAAGTGGTTTCATTAGATTACACTGCTTGTACTAATTCATATTTTAGCACTTGAATTGTTTGATTGATTAAGGATTGTAATATATGCACACTATTTTTACATTCATACCATCGGTTGTTTCTATTCTCTCTGGTCCTCAGTTTGGTTTTTGACCTTCACTCCTCACTTTCTTCTCTCCCTCTAATGAGTCTCTAATGAGTTTAACAAAACCCTGAATTTTAGTTTCACTCAGCTCCAGCCGTTTCTGTTAACCACCGTAAGTGCATTTATAAATATGTCTAAAGCCGTATTCAGACTATCTGTCTTGCTTTCACAGACAGAATCTGTCCTTTAGTTTAGTTTTCTATCTCTCGTTCTCTGGTTGTGTTTGTGCTCACACAGTTGTTTGTGTGTTTGTATATGCATATTTCTATGGCTGTATATTTGTATGTCTGTATTAAACAATATTTTTGCTTGCATACGTTAGCGATTCATATTGTTGATGTTTTCATATGTGTCCCATGGTTACATTTGTTCCCTATAATTAGAGTTATGTGCGAGTAATGTTGGCGAAGTGGCTTGTTGCACTTTCCAAATAACACGACAATGTTCCCTTCTCCGACAGCAACACTTTCACTCCAGGTAAAGTAGGTGGTGTCAGGATGTCGCTGTTGTTTGGTCTTAAATTATGTTTCAAATTACCAGATGACTGGAGCCGTTTCCTTTCACGCGGACTTCAGAAAGCACACCCCCAGATTACCTGAATATATTTGAATGACTTTGGTTTGAGAGTTATAGCAATCAATTTCAGGGCAGCTGCATGGTGGTTGAACAGTGATGGCGTGTCTCTCTCTCTCTCTCTCTCTCTTTACTTTATCTGTGTAGTCCAGAGTCGTAGCATGCATGACAGCAATCCTCAGTCAGATGGAGGATCGGCACTATGCTACGTACATAGAAACGTTCTGTGGGACCTCAGATCTTGTGGTAGGCAACACACACACACAGAGACACTTTTTTAAATCTGTACTGAGTGAAGATAGTTACACTCTCTCTCTTAATATTTTCACTGCAGGATTTCCTGATGGAATCATTCCTACTTTTCAAGGACCTGATTGGGAAACATGTGTATCCCTCTGACTGGATGGCCATGATCATGGTACAGAACAGGTACCATACAAGTGTGAACATACATATACAGATGTGTGTGTGTGTGTGTGTGTGTGTGTGTGTGTGTGTGTGACCTGATGAAGCAAAAGCAAAACATATTTTTGTGATGTAAGCTCGAGGCGACAGCTGTGCGAGAGGAAGAGAAGAGGCATATCAGCACAAGTGAAGGTAGCACAGAGAGGACAGACTGATAAGGAGTCTGCAGTCCGGCGGTGGAAAAGAGACATGCATGCAGAGAGAGAGAGAGAGGGAGAAAGACAACAAAAGGAGGCGAGGGAGAAGGTGTGGCTGTCGACTCTGGATAATGATGACAGATAGAAGGTGCTGGGGTTGAAAGACGGCACAGATTTCTGCTTCATTTAAGAAATGCACAGTCACGCCTCGCTGCTGCACCTGCGTGCCGTGTGAAGTCGGCGTCATGCTCTGTCATTGTGGCAGATCTTTAAATCTGACGTAATATTACAGCTTTCTTTGAAATAGCGGTTGTACAGTCAGAAGCTATGCAGCAGCAGTCGAAGCTTGAACTCCGAGGCAAACTACAAGTAACTGGCATTCATGGTCACCGACAGATTCTTCTTTCTTTCGTACTTTTTCCGTCATGGTTCTTTTATTTATTATGTGTGCATTCTCAGCAGTTAGCTGTGTTTTGTCACGCTGGTTGCAGTTTCATTTGACATGGATTGGATTTGTTGCTGTATTCTGTCAGAGTGTTCCTGCGAGCCATCAATACCTACGCAGACACCATGAACCAAAAGTTCCTCAATAATGAGGATTTTGAGGTGCAGGTAAGTTTCTCTATCTACACGTGCATGCTTTGTCTCGTACTGCGTTCAACGTGGATTTCTCTCTGTGACCCCGTCTAGTTATGGAACAACTACTTCCACTTGGCTGTGGCTTTTATTACCCAGGAATCCCTGCAACTTCAGAATTTCTCACCAACTAAGAGGAACAAGATTCTGGCCAAGTGAGAGAGAGAGGCCATATAATTTCCATAATTACCGCACATTCATTCTATTTTTCTATTGAAACTCTCAGTGATTTATGATCTTCTGCAGTTTGCATCTACTGCCCGTAGATAGGCATCCAATTTAGCTCTGCTTGGGCAGATTAGAGCAGCATTATCTTGTCAGCTGCACTTTTCAAGTTGTGACGGCAACATGGTGGTATTGATCCAGCTTTTGTTTCCAAATTAAACAATGTGTTTTCCCTTTTTGTTTTTGTGTGCTTCTCTCACTTCTCATTTCAGATACGGAGATATGAGAAGGCTCATTGGCTTTGCTATACGTGATATGTGGTACAAACTAGGTACGGAAATAGGTTTTATATATATATATATGTATGTATATGTATTTGGATGAAGGGGTGTCTTCACTTTCATTCAGTTTGTTATCAGTGCAGCCGGATCATGAAGGTGTTGTCAGTACCATTACAGTGTAATATAATATATCAGTCTTCCACAAATTTTACATTCAAATGTATTCTGAAGATGAGCTACTGCCGAAAGGAAAAAATATATATACAAAGTTCGAATATTGGAGGCAGACCTGTTGGAACAGGTGACCGTTGGAGATGAGTCAGATATGATTTTGCCTCTCTTTCTCATTTTGTGGGTGGGTCATCCAGGTACTCATAAGATCTGTTTCATCCCTGGCATGGTGGGGCCCATCCTGGAGATGACTTTAATTCCAGAAGAGGAGCTGCGTCGGGCCACCATTCCTATCTTCTTTGACATGATCGTTTGTGAGAATGGCCACTTCGGAAACTTCCACAAGGTAGAGCATCATGCAAACAGAATGCAGTCATAGTTATGAGAAGATTTGCATTTGTGTACGTAAATAAAAATATGAGACAACTTTACTCTCTCTCTCTCTCTCTGCAGTTTGAGAATGAGATCATTCTGAAACTGGACCACGAGGTAGAGGGTGGAGGAGGAGACGAGCGATACATGCAACTACTGGAGACCATGTAAGCTTGCACGCTCATCCTCAAAAGTTAACTTTGCTTCTGTTCAGTTTAGTCGTTCATTATCGCAGACAGGAAACTTGGCTTACAGTCAGGAGTGCAAGATAAATCAACAACACAAGTGCAGACAAGAAACTCTCTGCAATATAGTTTCAAATGAAATGCACAGAATACATACATTCTACAAGGCTACCTCTCAAATGCCAAAAGTACATGTGCAATCTTTAGCAGGGATATTTTATGTTCAAATCCTGCAGTTATGGTGCAGGAAACAAGACCTTAGATATTTATCACACTTGAAATGAGGTATTCCAGATCACTGGTCTGAAGCATTCCAAACTCAAGCTGAGGCAGGTGGTCTGTGCCTTCCAATAAGCAGCACACATGGTCAGAGCATAGTCTAGACTCTAGATAACCGTCAGTGGGACACAATCATCTCCACACACCTTCCCACTATGGCTCAGGTTCTTTTTTACCCTTTTGATTTCTATCCCCGATGCTCAGGAAGCAACACCAACCTAACCACATACTCTATAAATAACTGATAAAATGCGTTCTCCTCTGCATTAAAACTTTGAAATGTCACTGATCTCTCAGATTAACTTGTGATTGCATGTCTGCCAGCCTGCTGGACTGTGCTGCTGAGAAACCCACGCTGAGTCCACAGGTGCAACACTTTGTCGCCTTGGTGAAGGGACTTCTCATTCGTCTCCTTGATTACCGCACCGTGATGAGCGACGACAGCCGCAACAACCGCATGAGCTGCACCGTCAACCTCCTGGTACGTCCCGTTGCCATTGAAGGCTTAACTCGCTGACCTCTTCTTCCAATGTACCGGTACTTTCATTTTGGGGCTTTTCACATGCAGTCAGCACAACGCAAGCGTTCACGCGTTCTCTGTATGGCTACAGCTAGTGCATGAGCAGGAACGGCATGACGATCCTGTAAGACTTTCCTCCACAAGAGCATCATGATTTTAGTTTTGCCAAAATGCTCTGTTTCATAATCTCCTATATTTTGTCAAAGTAGCGCATGTCGTCATTAATCTTTGTATATTAACACTTGTGTGTATTGTGAATAACGTAGTCTACCTTGCGGCAGCAAGAACCAACTTCTCTCAGAGCGCACACCCTCCAATAAGAGAACTATTAAATGAGATACTCATGTAAACTGGGGGGGTATGCTCCATCGAGACCTTGGTTAATATTTTCCATACCAGAGACCCCTGATTGCAGAGTCCATCATGAAACCCAGATTATATCTCATCCTCATGCCAAATATTCATATACTCCACATTGAATTTGTTTGGTAATTAATCTGAAGGAAAAGATTCATTTCCATGTCCAGTCTATCGCTGTTTGCAGCGGATTGCATCAGCTGCTGTCTGTTCCTCATACTTGTTCTGAAATCTTCTCCGAATCAGGTCCTCCCCAGCGGTATCCTCGGGTTTAGTTGGGAATCAAAGCAAACCACCGCACGATCGTCTTCAGAGGAGATTAAATCATAGCGCTCCTCCTCTGAATTCCCTCTAACTTAGTTTTATGCCACTGCTGATGTTTTCTACTTTGTAGATATTTTAGAGGTACAAATATTTAGTGAGATAATTTAATGTTGAGTTGATCTGATTCTGTATGTATTATATAATGGGGGTTCCCTCCCTGAGGAGGGGAGGCTGATGGCATTAGGCAGTGGTATTTGTCCTTTAGCCTGAAGCAGTTTTCCACTAGTTATTCTCTTTTATTCGTCTAGCCAACTAAAGAAAATTGAATGTGCGGGGAGGCGGGCTCTGGTGGGCTCTTGAAACATTACTCCACCCACACCCCAACAAATATAATTCTGAACATGCATATTATCTTAAAGTATCCGCTGATCATTTTGACCTTTCCCTTCGGGGACACTTTCAGCTGTACACAAAAGCTTGTTGGTATAGCAGATATTCTCATATAGGATATTGACATGACTGTGGATGACTGATCAACCGCCTCATCGTGCGTTGCTTTGGGGAAAGACATGTGACCTCCGTGTCGATGGGAAATTAAGCTTCCCTGAGTTAAAATGCACCCATGCAAACAAAAATTTATCAGACCACTGCCAAAATAAACAAACAAACCCAACTTGAAGGCTTTATTTTTTTCTTTTGCATTTTTGTCTCTGGGTGAGTTCATGCTCGTATCAGTTCATTCCACTCCTCTGTCCTCTCTAGATGGCATTACATTTCATTAACTCGTAGTTTAAGATGCTGCACTAATGAACGTGCATGCATGCATTCCCACACATTAATACACACAAGCAATCAGAAGCTTAACATACATAACACACACACAACCATGTTTACACCGATGACAGGAAAGCTAAGCCACAGCACAGCTCAGTCCAGAATTATTTTCAAAACATTTGACCAATGCGTGCACACACACATACACACACACACGCACACACACAAACCCTCAGCCTGATTCTGCTTTCTGGTTTTTGCAGAACTTTTACAAGGACATCAATCGTGAAGGGATGTATATCAGGTATTTATGTGCAGCAATTTAAATAGTATACTGTAAATGTGTGTGTGTTGTCTGTACATCTGACTGTGTGTCCACACGTCTCTCTCTCTCTCTCTGTGTGTGTGTGAGTGTGAGAGAGACTCCATAATCTGACAAGGGATTATAAAACTCCCAGTGAATTAATGTCAAAATCCACAGGATCAGCTCTTTGTCTGACTGGAGGGGATGGGCATAAGGAAGGGAGAAGTGGAGCAATCTGGGAATGTAGGATGATGGCAGGAGTGAGAGGAGGGCACGGCAAGGTCCCAAAGTGCATATTTGGTTATGTTTTATGGACCTAATTAGTTATCTCAATGTGTGAATATGAGCTCAACGCTCTGTAATTGTTCAGATGCCTCCATTTGTCCTGTGTAGATTATGGGAATAATGGAATCAATCGCTCAGTGTTTAATGGTAGCAACCAATAAATTCAAATAGACATCTATTCACATCTCGATTCAGTGATAAGAGTAATTGCCATGCATGGACCTGACCTACTCCACAGAACACTAAGAGTACAAAGTGCTCTGGAATATAAATTCTAGGCTCAGCCATTTATACATATGTTCATACACTGGAACAGCCATCAGGAACAATTTGTGGTTCACTACAAGGTCTCCCAAGGTCACGCCAGTCAAAGGGGCAGTAGTGGATAGTAGTGGTTTTCGAGAGCAGCCGAGGTGTCAGATGACCATAAAATAGTAACGTGATTGCTGCATATGATTTTATCCCTAATGTCATCCAAATGTGCAAAAGCTAAACGTTTTAATTCAATGAGAGAGAATGTAAGAGTCAGCGAGACGGAATGACTGATCTCATCCATAAAGTCTGGGCATACAGGTGATTGTTCACTTTGCAACCTCTGCTCCTTTACTTTATTTTCTCCATCGAGAGGGAGTCTGAACCCAAACAAGGAAGAACCAATAACAGTCCCAGTTCGCTCTAGATCAGCATTTAAGAACATTATTGGGCTACAAAATACTTGTAAATCCATTAAATACATGAACTTCACGATTGTTTTTGTGAGCTTGGTGTTGTATATGGTGTGTGTGTGTGTGTGATTAAGAGACAGATTCAATGAGATGGTGATAAATGTGTTATAAACCCATCTGCAGGTCTTCAAGTTGCCAAACAGTGACATCTAGTGGAGCAAAGTGAAGGTTGCATGTTAAATTTAATCTGATATCTGTGACAGTAAGTGTATGTGTACATGTGTGTATGCATGTGTTTGTGTGTGTGTGTGTGTTTCTGTGAATCCGTTTGTGTTCAGATACCTTTACAAGCTGAGGGACCTTCACTTGGAGGGTGAAAATTACACTGAGGCGGCATACACACTGCTCCTCCACTCTCGCCTGCTCAAGGTAGGACACTTGCACAAAAACACATGCACACACACACGCACGAAGCATGGTATATATTAGCCATTGTAGCTTGACCACTATGGCGATTGATTCAGTGTGTGTTACATGCCAGGGTGTGATTGATCTCTTATATCTTTTTTGGGGGGACTCTTAGAGTCTCAGAGAGCCCCCCCTGCCTCGTGTTGCTGCACATAGAAAACAGTTCCAATAATATGTCCCTTTTTGTTTGGTTCCTAAATTAGCTTGGGTGTAATGGATGTGGTGGACGTTTGTCTCATTTATATGATAAATGAGCATTGGGCTACAAGTTTTCATTTGAGCTCAGTTTTGGATTAATATTTATTCATTCCGGCAAAGAAGCCCGAAGCCTAATTTTTTGGCCTCTCTTTGGTGTCTTTCTTTCCCCTACTGGCTCAATTCCAGTGGTTGGACGACATATGCAGCCCCCAGTTTGAGTCCCACGGCTCACAGACCCAGCGGCAGCTGAAAGAGACGCTCTACGACACCATCATTGACTACTTTGACAAGGGCAAGGTCAGATCTGTTTTCACGCTTCACAGAGTAATGTCATGATTTGAAATGTTTGCGAGACGGTCTCAGAGTCTTATGTTGTCGTGCTCAATTTGTGTTCTCCATGAGTGCTTTGTTTTCTTTGAACCAGCTATAAATATTTCCACCTCTCTCTCAAGAGACCTTGAAACAGAAATGTTCACAAGATGAATTCCCACCTCGACGGTGGCTGCCAGTTTATGAGCAGATGGAGTAACGAAGGACACTTCTTGTCTTTCCTTGTGTTTGTGCTTTGTGTGTTCAGATGTGGGAAGAGGCCATCACTCTGTGCAAGGAGTTGGCAGAGCAGTACGAAAATGAGATCTTTGACTACGAATTGCTCAGCAAGAGACTGGTAATGCTCTATCTCGAACCGCCGTGCTGTGTCTTCTGTGTGAAATAGCTTTGTCTGTAATACCCGAAACGCTGACTCCACTAAAATGATGATCTCACCTTCCCTACTGCATTTTTCCTCTCGGCATTCTTTCCACAATTCCCTTAATAGATGTTATGAATGTTCTTTAGTGCAAGGGGATATTTAAAGGAAAAGAAAAATAATTCAGGCAATTTATTCACTTTGGTTTTTCGTAGCAGCAGAGCTGTAAGTCACTTCTAGAGCAGCGGCTGTTTGATGAAGCCGTGCTCGATTTACCGTTTGGCAGTCGGCCTTACGCAGCTAAACTGTGATATAACTCTGCATTTCGGTCTGTAAATGGCACAAAGTAATCAATTTGCTTAAATCTCAAACTGTACTGGTGTCAGTGAAGCTAAATCATACCTGCATGATCAGTGATAAAGCGCGGCCTTGCTTACAAATGGAAACTTCCACCGCGCTCATGACCCCAAAGGTCCTGACACCGGAGCTTTAGCCTCAACTCACCATTTTTACACTCTTCCCCATATCACACTTTATTTGTTCACCTCGGTTTTGCAAGGCAGCAGAGGTCATTCCCTCCTCATCCAAATGGTAACTTGTCCTTTAGAACCTCCTTATCCTCCGTCTCCCCTTCACTCGACTCTTCTTCCCCCCCTCCAGCCCAAAGAGACTTCCAGTTTTTTCCAATGATTGAAAAATGTCTCTCTTTGTGAGAGTGCAGCAGTGGCAAGCTCGACTAATGCGGAATTGATGGGCTTATATAAACGACAGGCATTGCTCTTAGATGGTGGGCGCTATATATCTATATATTTCCACATTTCCTCCCCTCAGAGTCCGAGAGCTCTGCTGAGTGGAAGTTTGTCATTGACATGAGCTGGTAGCTGGTAGCACGGCTGCAGCTGCTCGTCCTGCGAGTCTGGACACTCCTTCTGTCTCTGTGCAGGAAAAACAAGCCAAGTTCTATGAGAACATCATGAAGATCTTGAGGCCAAAGCCGGACTACTTTGCCGTGGGCTACTACGGACAGAGCTACCCTCCATTCCTCAGGGTTTGTTCTTCTTACAGTTAAACAGTAGTAATAGTATTTTAAATATATATATATATATATAACACTTTGGTAGGAGTACAAGTTAACACAAATGAGTTCCCTTCCTGGAGCAAATCAGTCCTAAAACTTTGTTCTTCCTTAAATGCACTGAGCCGAAGCTACAGTGGGCAAGTTTCCAAACACACCGCCGGCATGGCAGAATGAGACATGAAGAGCTTCAATGGAATCCTGTGGATCTGTGTGTGTGTATTTCTGTAATGTGCACAATAATCCACTTTTAATAGCTCATTCATTCATTAGCCTTCTTAATCTGCTTTGGAAAGGAGTCTACAGCACATTTTCAGGGGAACAGGGCAGTGATTTGAGGCTAATTATTAAATAATGATGCACTAATAATTGAATATGGATGTAACTGAAACAATTATGTTTTGTGCAAGAAAGACACCAAAGGGCAGAATAAGTTTCCAGTGTTGATTACATGGTTTCAGAACAAGGTGTTTATCCACCGGGGCAAAGAGTATGAACGCAGAGAGGAATTCCAGAACCAGCTGATGAGCCAGTTCCCCAGCGCCGTCCGCCTCAACATCACCACCATGCCGGGAGACGAGATCAGGAACTCTCCACTTCAGTGTATCCTTCAGACTGCAAAATGCAAACCAACAAATGGAAGCGGCAATGTAAACGATATCCGTAGTTTACAGCGACTGTGAAGCGCCGCCTTCCCACGCGCTCAGGGCTGCGCTCCATCCTGTAGCGCTTCATTCCTCAGTGATCGGAACCAGACATCCAGTGTTTCACAGTGAAGCCAGTCCTTGAGATTCCTCCTCGCCTGAACAACAAGCCTGTTCCTGACCAGATTATCAAGTCAGTCCACAGCTCTTTTAAGTCACCATGTGTTCTTTAAGTAAACAGGAATATCTAGGAAATATTCTTTGGAGCATAGCCTTTTCTGACAACATCACTCTTTTTTTTGAAGTTTTTCTTTTTTCCATGTCCTTTGTTTGACTTTCGCTTCTGTTTCCTTTGTCTTCCAACAAATCAGCTTTTACAAGTCCAACTACGTGCAGCGTTTTCACTATTCCAGACCTGTGAGGAAAGGACCTGTGGACCCAAACAATGAGTTTGCAGTAAGTTTGTTTTGTCTATGAAAGTACTAATTAAATATATCACTGAATTTGACCATAAACATTTTTTTTCCCTTCTTGTTATCAGCCTGAAAAAAATCTAGTGGCCTACGACCCAATTTAGTCAAAGCATATATTTATTGACAGCATTTTAAACTACTCAACATAATTTTAAAGGTTGCATACAAGTTTGACACTGAACCTGAGTCTATGGCTGAAATAGAGGGTTTTGCTGGGGCTGCTTCAGACCAATGTCCCCTCACTGCTGATTGGAGGGGTTTGACAGGAAGAAGAGCCACAGAGTGATTTGTCTACAACCGGCAATATGCTGACCAAACAGACAGGACTCCTCTGCACCCCCTACCATTGTTCGTAGTATTTGAGTCCAGCCTGTGTGTCTTTAAACCCACCTCTGAACAAGCACGACACGCTTTCCTGTGAATGGGACTTTAATACCTGCTGATGTGGTATCTTGTTATGAGTATCTAACTGATCCTTCCTCCCGTTCATCTCCGGGCTTTAGTCGATGTGGATTGAACGCACGACCTTCACCACTGTGTATAAGCTGCCCGGGATCCTGCGCTGGTTTGAGGCTACTGACATGAAACATGTGAGTCTGTAGAGCATGATTCCAAGACGTGATTGACATGTACGTGTTTGGTGTTCAGATTCAGTGGAACAACGTCCCTCACCATCGCCAATAGGATTCATTTTCATCCTCACTTTTTTTACGTTTGCTAAGACGCCATTTGTCTGTTTGTTTGTTTGTTTGTGTTTTAGCAGGATTACAGAAAAACACCTACCGGTACATGAATCTTGATGAAAAAGAATCTGAAGATGGGTCTTGGTCCAAATAGATGCATTTGATTCACTCACCAAAAATCATAGTCATAAAGGGGTCCGATATGAACTATCATGCAAAATGTCTCTGGGTCTGATCCAGAATGAGGTCAGGAAAACATATTAACATTGAAAACCCCATTTAGGGATTCAGAAATCAGTTAAAAATGCTCTGAACTCTGATTCACTTTTGCTTTTCATGGTTGGTGTATAAAGATACCGAGAACTATTTGTAACCTCTTGATGATGATGATCCAGATCACCATGTGTGTATCCAATCAGGAGGGGAATGAGCTGCTTGGCGGAGGTCTGCGCCCTCTTTATGTTTGTCGATAGTCATTAGTTTTCAAAACCGCTATGTCCGTTACCGGGTCGCGGGCCGTGCTGGAGACTATCGCAGAAGTCAACAGGCGAGAGACAGTGCACACCCTGGACAAGCCGCCAGTTCATCGGAGGGCCACGCACAGACAGACAATCATTCACACCTATTATTTTTTTAGTTTATTTATTTTTATTTTTTACTGTAGCTTGAATAATTCCCTTATCCCCGACCCCTTGGTCCCATCGTCCTTCAATTTTCTATGTTTCTCACTCTGTCCAGACGACCTTGTCTCCACTTGAGAATGCCATAGAGACTATGGAGTCCACCAATGAGAAGATTTTGACCATGATCAACCAATATCAGACTGACTGGAGCCTTCCCATCAACCCTCTGTCCATGCTGCTCAACGGGATCGTGGACCCAGCTGTCATGGGTGGCTTTGCCAAGTATGAAAAGGTAAACTGCAAAGAAAATATTTTCGTGCCACAGCCCTCCATTTCTTCTTATGATTGTGATTATGTGGGACGAGGTGAATACTCAGCATGTCCCCGGTTACACTTCCAGTTCCCACTCATTGTGACTGTGTGTGGAATTTTAAACAGCAGCCTGACAGTGATTCCCCACCTTAGTACTTTTTATTTTATTTTGTTGTTATGACTGAATGTTTCGTTTTGAAGCATGATATTAATTTCTCATGATGAATACAATGATATTCAGTGTAACTTCTGGATGCTGTGAAATCTACCATATTACATTAAAGCTGTTAAACATCTTAAAGTCCACTGTATTCATAGCAGTGAACATTATTTGCATTCACCGTCACAATTATTCATCTTTATAAAATACAGCATTATTTGTGAAAGTGATTTGAAAGTGGGTGGAAAAGCCACGCCATAACTTTTTGATAATCCCTCTATCAGGCATTTTTTACTGAAGAATACTCCCAGCAGCATCATGAAGACGAAGACAAACTGCTGCGCCTCAAGGACCTCATCGCATGGCAGGTAGTGAGAACAATAACACACACGCCATTAAACGTGTGTACCGTAGTTGTTTACCATGTGTTTTAACACATGTGTAAAACATTGATACCAGTACTAGGCATACTTCCATCATAATCTCAGGTGTTTTTAAAAACATAAAGATCATGCATGGCTCCACAAAAATGCTCTTCACACTCGCACCTCAATCTTATCAGCATGGAGGACATGAATTTAAATATTAGGGAGTATTTCTTTGGATTATAACGATGCCGTATCCATAGCGTAGTAAATAAAAAATACTGTATATGAAAATGATTATCTTGATTTGTATGCACAGCCCTTTCTGGCTGAGTCTCTGATGACCAGTCGCCAGTGAAGACTGTTTTAACAGCCTAACATTTGCATCTCTAGATCCCATTATTGGGCGGAGGGATCTCTCTCCATGGGAAGAGAGTGACGGACGACTTGCGTCCTTTCCATGAGCGAATGGAGGAGTGTTTCAAGCTGCTGAGGAAGAAGGTGGAAAAGGAGTATGGCCTAAGAGAGCTGGTAAGAAAAGGGTGAGAGAGGCCGATGAGAAGTTTGGTAAGAGGAGCCTTTACCTGAATGCCTTTCTGTCCTGTCGTCTTACATATAAGAGAATTACGTAGACCGGCTCTTAGACAGAAATGAGCTGACTTGGGCAAATTTTTAAAGAGCAAATGGCTCATAAAAAGCCTCCAACTAAATTTTACCTTTATATTTCTCTACTAGCAGAACAGGGTTGAGAGAGTCTGACTCAGGCTGAATGTGGCCATTAACCTGTAAATTATCTCGACCCTCCGGGAGTGATTCAACTCACGAGACTGAGTAATGATGATAATGCTCATATTAACACTCACTTCTCTAGCTTTGGGTTGTTTCACTGTATCTTATATGTAGATTTTATCTGATGGCATATTGTACGACTCTTTATTTCCAGCCAGACTTGGATGACAGGAAGTCGACTCGTCCTCGCTCTGTGCTGCTTTCCATTCGTCAATCCCTCATCTCAACCTCCTCAATCCAGGGTTCTGAATGTGGGACTCCAACTGGGCTCCATGCAGACAGGTATCTTGTGGTTACAGATTAATCCCGACCTTGGTGTTGAGAGTATAATGAAAGTATGGCATTTAGGATCCACAGGATATATAAACTTTATGACAATAATACAATGGGGACCAAAATTACCTAACTAGAGTCTACAATTGATTTCAAAATGTAAAGATGAATCATGAAAATCTCACCCCAGAGAAAACCTTGTGTGGGAACATCAAATCTTCTAAACAACTTGCGTCTTTCCTCTCTCCTGTCAGAGACCTCCCGCCCGAGTCGCCAACCTCCTGGACTCTTCAGCGCTCCAGCGGCAGCGTGAGCACAAGTGCAGTGGAGGAGATGGTGGTGACGGTGGGTGATGCAGAAGTCAGACTGAGGAAGAGTAAGAAGAAGAAGAAAAGGAGCAGCATGATCTTCATCACAGAGGAGAGTGAAAGAGCAAATGCTCTGGACTGTAAACGGGTGAGGAAGAGCTTCAGTGGGAGATCGTTCACAGACGAGGGGGGAGGCGTTCTATAAAAATGAGGCTGAAAAGCAAAAGGATGCTGAGCGAAGATGAGTTTGAGTCTCTTTCTCCCTCTAGCTCTCCAAGAAGCAGGAGTTCCGCAGCGACACCAACTTGTCTGAGCAAAATGTAGGAAATGTGTCGTTGACCAATGCCAACTCCAGATCCCTGCCTGCCATTACAGGTGAAAACAAACACACACATATCCACACAGTGCTGTATAGGATACTGCCACTCAGCTAACCCTATGAATCACATCAAATCAAACACTTGTGGGTTTTTTTTTCCATCCATTTAGTCAATAATAATTTCTCCTTCGCTCCGGAATAATCCTGTCACGCTGAACTGAGTTGACATATTTGGTGCTAAAGCACAACCTCTGATTAGCACTGCTGAATCGAACTTGCGTGACCTCCCTGATCAAACACGCTGCGCCTCTGGTGCTGCCAGAGCACTGACTTCACTAGTAGAACAACTGAAAGGGTTCCTTTAAATCAGCGAGACTGTAAGACTCTGATTCTGCCGTTAGGCCTGTCTTTGGCAGTGATTGCGGGCGCAGAGGAAGTGAAGTCTGCCAGGGTCCGGAGGGACAGTAAGAGCCTGTCGGTTTGTGGGACCTCTGACCGGACAGCGGACAGACGATCTAAGGGCGTCCTCAACCTCCTCTTCAAGTCCAAGGTGATGGCAGCGTTGAGAAACACCAGCGTGAAATATCAGCGCAGTTTCGATTGGTTGATTGGTTCATTTCCCTGCAATGACTGAGCCAATGATAGGAATCAATCAATAACATGAAGCTACAGTCGGGAAAGGGTTAACATTGCATAAAAACTGGGGAATCCACTTGCATGATTCCATCTAAAGGTTAACATACAGTACTTCTGCAGTGAACTACTAAACAGTATGTATATACGATAGTTTGTTTTACTGGTGGATGTATTTTTGTGTCTTTATACACAGCCAGGTTACCTAAATACCTATTTTTGTTTGAAGCTAAGCTATCCAAGCTTATTCAAAGCAATCTGAATGTATGAAAGATCAAATGTACTTATATTTATTATCAAGCACATATGTGTGAAGTCATTTTATCTCTATTCAACTTATACATGTTTTTATGTTTCGACAGAGTTCCAAAGCAGAGGATGGGAAGTCGGGCGATCAAGCCAAAGGCAGCGCCAATCATTTCTAAAATACTCCGCATCACTTTCGAGTTTCCTTTGCTTTACAATGAGGCTCCTGCAGCACAAGCAAATGAGGCACTTTAAATTAGGTCACTCAGTGTCTGAATGCAATTCATTTTTATATGCAATAAAAGTTTTTTTTTTTTATCCCACTGAAGTCAAATGTCATCTCAGACTCTTTCCATCAATTATACATCAAAACGTTTGGCAAATGTTCATGTTTAAAGGGCATCCATCCATCAGTCTGGTTTCTTGTACAGCCGCTTGTCCAGTTTGTGGGTCACAGCCGGTCTGCTGGAGCCTATCCCAGCTGGCTACGGGTAACAGACGGTGTACACCCCGGATGAGTCACCAGCTCATCGCATGGCAACACACTAAAGATTGTGAGGCAACTGTGCTGCCCCAAAAAAGTATATCAAATGAAAAATCGAACAAGAAATGCATGACTTTTTTAAAAATATATATATGCCGCCTTTCATGCTATGCTAAGCCAATTGCCACCGGCTCTTTGCTTTATCTCCTCCTGAGACCCAGCCCGCTGACATGCGTCCTCTGTAATGGACAAATGTCCATTACAGAGGACATGCTAGCTGGCTGGGTCTCAGGAGGATATAGTGACTCCCAGAAATCTGTATTTTTATCCAAGCTGTGGCAACAGAAGGGATCAATAGCCCAAAAATGTAATCAAGTGGCCATATTGATTGGTCAAGTTTCTAAAAACAAAGTTAAAAGTATTTCAGAAAATAACCACATAAATAATGTATACTATTGTATACTAGTTAATCTGTATTTCACCCAGCAGTATTCTAACATCATTTATTCTTCAGAGATGCCGAGCTGTATTTCTGAGGTCCGCAGAAAGACTTCCAAACTGTGCCTCGAGCCAAAAGATCTAGAGCACTGTACGAGTGGTACCTCGTGTTGACGCTTGATACAGGCAGCTCTCTGGATGCTTTAGGCGGGGTGAAGAATGAATAAGAAACCCAAACCCTGGATGAGTAGTTCAGCACCACTGTGATCATGGCTCCCTTGATCTGACAATGTCTTTTGGGTCAGAAGAAAAACTATCTGTGTATCTTCCCACAGATAGTTTTGTAGTTATCTTTCAAATCTATCTTGGGCTTACTCTGAAGGCAACTCAACCAATTTACACGAGGAACTGTGGCAGACAGGAAAATAGCTTAAGGCTTACACTCTTTTTAATTGACTTAAGTCAACACAACATTCTTAAGGAGCAGAGCGGCTGTTGCGCATACTCAATATGAAAAAATAAATAAATATATGAATCATGCTCTGTGAGAGGCTTAAAATATCTCCTGTGTGGCTAATAGGTCGTTAAGTTTGATGTTAAAACTGCCTTATTAGAATGAGGCTTCTTTAACGATTCCTGCGGATGAACGTCACATTCAACCGGCGGCGTTTGTGTGTCCTCGGCTGCCTCAGTGGTGCCTCAACCCTGGTGACCTCTTTCCGCTCCTTTATTTATACTGCCAATTATCTGGTGCCACACTGCCCCACAAAGTTTTTCCAAAGCCAATTTAAAGTTGTTTATGAAATTCGTGCAAATTGCAAACTGCACTGCTTCGATCAATAGTGCGAATCCTCCGATTAAACCCTTGCTCTGTGACCATAAAGTAATTTCAAACCACAGACTTCTGGAGAAAAAAAAGTCAGTGAGGTTAAATTATATTCTGTAGATGTATAGATTCTTACAGAGAATGGAGGCACTGCATTGCATTTGTTCCCAACAGATTCATTCCCATCCAAAACATTACGACGTAGAAGTGCATTTTCCAAAAAGCTGTTTATGTAGAAATTGTTGCATTGTGAGAAGCACGGCCAGATAAATCTATTTATGGATGTAATTACCCTTCAAACCCAAAAGAAAATTACCACCAATCACAGAAAAACATTGCATTCAGAGCTTTTTATTCTTCTTGATAGAATTTAGGAATTGATAAAAGAAAAAGAAATCGTAATAGTAAAGAAATAGCATGAAAATTTGAGAACAGTGAAACTTGGCAGGTGGATTAAAGCCTTAATTTCTAGCCAATTATAAAAGAAGAAGAAAATTAACTTGCTAATCAAAATAATATTTTGTGAAAATATTGAGAGTGCAAACGATTTAATGCTGGTGAATAAAACGAATTGTATTTCCCGTCATTTTCCACTAGGTGGAAGCAAATGTTGACTCTAAGGTTTAAGAGAGGAACAAAGAACCCATTCCATGGATTACTGGATTTCCTCCTGTGAACACTCAAAGGGAGATACAGCAACGAAAAACAAACATCTTGTTATTGTCTTTAATGAGGCACTGCAGTACTCCAAAGAAAATGTGACTAAAATACATTCTGTCCTGCTGTAAAAGCAGGAGAGCTGCAGCCGTTGATTGTTCTCTGCAGAGTGCCCCCCTCCCCATGAGAATAAAATCTTAAAAGAATCTGTGGTTCTCATTTCTGCTGGTGGTTTTAGCCTCAAGATAGAGTTGGCTATTACATTCCAGCTGCAGGGACTTTCTGCTCATCCCCACTCCTGGGGCTGCTGCGCCTGAAACACAAGGGGGATATTCATAATAGAACTAATGACATGATAAATTCTGCACATCAGCCTCTTCTTCATTAACCTTCATCACGAAAAGGTGATTCATCCCGAAAACCAGTGATCCTTCACAGATTTGTCGACACATAATTTAGAGTGCAGTTTGACATAAGGGGCAACAGATGATTTCCTCCCTCCAGGGGTTTGTGTCACACGCACAAGGACAGATTTCTCATTCCAGCAGTTTGCCTTGGGTCAGCAGCGTTTTTAAAGTTCTGATGTATGCAAGTCTTAAAATTGGTCTTAGGATAATGGAGGTTAAGGATGACAGAATGGTATTGCAGTACAGAATATTGCATTTTTTTGTCTGACTCTCAGCAGGAATATTCAAAAATGTATGAATAGATTTTATTACATTTGTTGAGATGTTGATTTGTGTTTACAAATGACCTGAACTCATGCAGGTATTAGTCTGGTGTCAAGTTATCCAGAAGGTTCATATTTAAAGGACTCGTGGAAAATGGCTGTGCTGATTCATTTAGATGTCATACTTGTTATATATTCAGTACTGAATACATTAATGTCCCGAAATCTACAGTTCCTTTTCTGATGACACCGAATATTTGATCTCTCACAAAGATCTGTCCAATCTCATAAAACATTCTAAACAAAGATCTCGTACTGCATTGTCTTGGTTTCAAGCTAATGAATGATTTCTGAATATAAAGAAAATGTAGTTTCATGGTATTTACAGGACAAAAGAAATACAAATGTCATTCACTGAAAATTTGTAGCGAGTTAGTTTCCTCAGTTCACTTTTTATTTTGTATTTTTTGGTGGGGGGAGACATTCAGCTTGATGACCAACTCCTTTGGCGAGATCAGATTGGTGTTGTCTGCGTCACTCCCAGAAGGCCTTGCGACAAAAACAACATTGGCGACCCCCCCAAACAAAATATATTTTTGTCCAATTATTTATGTAGTTGAGGTAAATTGTGTTTTTAGACCGATTTGTCACTTTATATGTTTTTGTTTCTTTTCCCCCTGTGAGAGTAGAATTTTATCTTCAGCCTGCAGAGTGCAGTGTTGAAATGTTAGAGACGCTTTCAGATTGTTTGATGGAGGAAGTTAATGTGTTAGAAATGCAAGCTGTGGAGAAGCTACTCGGCTCCATAAATCAAGACTGATAACACGGCCGTTATCAGTTACACTCTCCTCTTCTGGCGCTCTTCGTTTCGACAGTCAGTTCATCGTCGTCTCCCTGCCTCCTTATAATTGTCTCGTGCTCAGTTTGCACTACACGTCATCCCTTTCCATCGTCTTTCCAGCGCTTTCTGCCCTCTCTCTAAGACCCTTGATACTTTTCACATCACTCTGACAGGCCTCACAAACAACTGGTGGGGGGGGGGGCCGAAAGTAGAAAAGCAAGGCTGTGAGTTTAATGATGGTGCTTGGTAATCCTTAATCTGACGGCCCATCCATCAGAGAGCTTCTCACACTTCCTACTTCGGGGATCGTTCAGCAGGACACGTGATTGTGAGGCTTGTATGGATTATGTGTATGCAAAAATACATTATAGCTCATATACTGTATCATATACTGTCGCACATGGATGAGACTTAACTTCAGATCAAAGTGTGCAGGAGTGTGACTGGATTACAGCCAGGAAAGATACTGGTATTACAGTAAATGCAGAGCTAACGACCAACATTGGAATTACTGTAATGACTGTCTACAAGACATCTATGTGTCTATTTTCTTCCAGATCATTTTGTACATTATTTTACTGATTTCACACTTTCTTGAGGGGGAAAAAAGAAGCTTTAGTAACCATGTCACATCAGGAGTCGCTTTCCAAACCACAGCATCGGAACGTTTTTGAGATTGAAATTATTCAACCACATAAGAGAGCAGGGAGAGATGAATGCAAACCACAGCCAGTGGTGCACAATGCAACGGTTGAGCATTCGCTACCAGCGAAGGTACCATGTAGTACACATGTGGTGGCATCAAGAGGTATATAAATACCCTCGCTTCATCGATGACCTCGTGGTAGCACACCTTTTTGATAGATTCCAGCTTTATCCCAGCGTTTACTTCAGCTGGTTTGCAGAACCTGTGCAACAATTTCTAATCAGCAGCATTCAGGGACTTTAGTCGGGCATGAAGAGAAATGCAGCCCGTTCATTTGTAAGTAGTCAGGACTTGTAGCAGGCAACATCCTGCATAATGAGTCACTATTCATGGCAAATTAACTTGCTCTGTTTTCAGTGACTGAAACTAAAAGGAATCATTTAAAAATAGGATTCGGATTCCTCTTCACCCTCATCATGTGGAATTTCTACGGCTAGCACTCAAGCAAACACGAAACGAGTCACTGCACAACTGTTGAATTTTTGTGGGCTATTAAGCAGTGCTGCAAGGGTTAATGCCTGACTGCTGCATATCAACACTATGAATGAATTAATTAATGAGATATGAATGTGCTGATAGTTATTTTTTTAATCTGGTTTAATGGCTCATTTTTATTGATCCCAATCGTGTTCCTGAATATATCCCTCTCCTCTTCCTCTGACCTTCATCCTAATCTGGCACGAATTGGCTTCCCTTGATTTTCTTATTCCATCCTATTTAAGAGGAATCCACAATAAATGTCGTGCATTATGAGTTGAGTCAATCATGGAGGCTTGATTCTCTGTTCTTGATTGTTTCTTTTTCAGCAGGAAGGTTTTACCACTGGCCCATCTGCTTCCCAAAGCCAATCAGACACTCCAGCACCGAAGAGGAGCTCCAGAGGAGAAGTGGGCCAGAATGTGGGGCAGGAGGGACCCCCGATAGGTGAGGAGGGTACCAGGAAATGCTGCTCTAAATTTGTTGTATCAGCAAAGCAACTAGCTGCAACTGATGGGTCAATCTGACCAATGAAAACAAGCAATCAATCAGAGGGAGGGATTACTAATTTTTTTCTCCATAAAACATGGTAATATTCGTGATGACACCGTCAGACTAGTCCAGTCAGTAGTTATTCGATGAGCTGTGTTGAAAGGTTTTGGAATGGGGACAGAGCTGGATTGAGCGGCTCACGTTGCCCTGCTAGGAGGGCCAACGGGCTCCTGCAGCTGAACCCCTTTGATGCCAACAGGAGGCCGAGGCTTTTCATTTTTTGTGTTAAATATCTTCGTAGCTATTTGATGGATTGAAATATGTTTCAAATATTCATAATCTCCACAGGAGAAATAGTAATTCCAGTCTATTTTTACCATCTCATCACAAGGCCATATTATTATAATATGGTTCAAAACTTCCGATTAAATGGAACTTGGCAATTTAGCACTAAATTATTACCATCAATCTCTTGTGCTATTTTGTGTAGTGTAATTTAAGAAATATTAGCTTGCTGAAACACTAAAGAAAAGTGGCTGTACCTACTAAAAATGAACCTGAAGTACTACGTCACAGAGCTGATAGTTTGGGTAGAGCCTTTTGGTACTCTTCTTTTATTTTTACGTATCTATAGACTAAGCTAAATTAAGATAAACTAAGCTGAGCTCCAGTGTCGCATTTCACTTAGAGATGAGAGTGATAATACATATAATTTAAAAACAAACGCATTATCCAAATTCATGTACCGGTACATGTAATCCCTCAACACCAATAGTGTCTTTATCACTGGTGGATTACACCCAGAATTTATTAGAGGTTCACTGCCAACTCTGCATAAAAGCAAGCCTTCCTCGGGTGACAACCAGTGGTATGGGGCTTTGGTTTTTTCCAGGGTCACAAATAAAGAGAGAAATCACATATAGCCAAACATTAACATGTTAAATTCAGCTGTAAATACATAGATTCCATCTACAGCGAATGGACTGAACATAAAGACTAAGCTCATGTGAAATACTTTGTACTGTAAAGGGTATAGTTCTACTCCTGTTCAAAAAGTAATATTTTAATTCACATGTGACAAAGTACATCACTAAAAATAAAAATAGGAGCTGTATTAAGGCATAAATCCATGACATTAAAAAGTGGAACACCATTTGATTGATTTTACTCGGGTGTCTGCTTTCAAAAGTGTCATGAAATTCTTTAAGAGTCTTTATGAAAGTGAGACTAATAAGCATGAATTTCCCAGGTAGCAGCCGAGCGGCGGCAGGGAATGATGAGCGCGGGTGACATCTTTAATCAGCCATCTAATTGGTGATGCAAAACTGCAATGCATGGTGCCTGTCTGTGTGTGTGTGTGTGTGTGTGTGTGTGTGTGTGTGTGTGTGTATGTGAGGTCTGCTGCAATGCATTTCTTATCAGAAATCTCTGGCATAATGGCAGTCTGTTTGTCAGAGACCGGCTTCAGAGAAGAGGAAATGGGGTAAGAAGATGGCGTGATGCTATCGGTTGGCGGAAGAAAGGATGCTGAGCTGAGAGCGTCCTGAAGGATTTGTAAGGATTACATTTGATTAAAATATTAGACGACATGAATCAGTACTTCATCCTAGTAATAGTGCAGTTCTCATGCAGTTAAAAGCTTCTTGGATTCACGTCAATGAATCTTTTCTCTTACTTAAAGGTTGAAATCATTTCTTTTTGGTCATTTACACACTCGGTTTTCATTGTCTCGAACGGGCCTGGAAAAACATGACATTAACCCCGTGAGTACTGACACCAGTTGGGGGATGTGTTCTGAGTCCCACCTTACCTTTACCTGGCGGTGTAAAATATGCCTTTAGTGTGCCAGCACCCTTTATCAATACTCTTAATAAGAGAAGTCACAGTTTGGGTGGTCCACAAGGGAAATGAACACACATTTCTGGGGAGGCAGTTGTCACCAGAGGCCTAGTTACCAAGGTAACCACCCTCTGTCACCTCCTTTTCTCATTCGCTTTCTGCTGCTCTCCACTCTCAACTGTGTCTTCCATCTCCTACAAGTAACCTTGTCTCTTTCTTTTCAATGGGCAAGTCCTCACAAACGTCTTTTGTATGCATACTGTTTTTCCTTGCCTCCGTCTCCAAAGTGCTTGCTCTTGAAATAACTTTCTGTTATGATCTGACGCTATAAAAATACAATTGAATTGAACTGAACAATCCAACCTCCCAAAACACCTCCTCACTCTGACTCCTCTTAGTCGTTACACGTCCATCGGAGAGGCACTGAAATGGCATTGTCGGTCTACTCAGAAGTAAGAACAGCTGCCCTTTTAATTCAGTTTTCCTGCTTTGTTTTTTGCCTCGGGTCCTTCTATTCCCTTCCATATTTCCATACACTCCTATTCCATTTTCTCGCAATTCTTCCATTTTGCTTTGCTTTCCCTCTTCCTTACAATTTATTTCCTCTTATCTTTGGGAGGTAAAAGGAAAATGGGAGGAAATAGTTGCAAAGGTCTGGAAGAAATGAAAGAGAACTGGGGTGAAATAGAAAGTCTGACTGTGGCACATGGCCTAAAAATAAGTGTATTGATTATACTGCATTCCCTACCGTTTACATTTCTGCCATATTAAAGCAGCGGCAGTGGAAATCGACATGTAAACAACATCCTCAGGTGGAAAGTCAGGCCGATGGAAAATGTTTGGTGTGAGAGAGATGGCTTTTGAGAGAGTGAGACACGCTGTTGACAATAATTACAACCTGCTGGGTTGTGGAGAATAAAACGCATTTGTGTCTTTGAGACTCCCACGCTTTGAGAAGCCCCAGGCGAGGAGCCCCCGGAAGCAACCGTCTCCATCTGTGTGTGCACGGCTGACAAACGTGTGCTGAGCCTGTAATCAGAGCAATCCGCTCTGGGATCCCAATGGCTGCTACTCATTTTCTCTTTCATTTTCAGTAAGCTGTTGTTTGTTTGGCTTATCAGAACGTTAGAATGCAGTTTGTAAAGCAAATAAAGGAAATGGAAGCTAAGGTAGGAATATTGTGATGAAAATATGTATGAAGGCTTTGAATCAAAAGCTTCAAATCACTTTGCCTCTTTGTCCAGTGCTGTTCAGTTGATCTTTGATTCTAATGATTTGTGTATTCTTTGCTCACAGAACGTCCACCATGCTGTCTCATGTGTGTGTGTGTATGTGTGTGTGTGTGTGGTAGTCTCTTTTAAACCAATTATCTTTGGCGCAGGTGTCAGATTGTGACAAGATTTCCCGGCCCTTGCGAACACATTTCAGGTGCAACGGATCGAATCTGGAAGTGCACTTCAATTTCAACTCAAATGAAACCGCCACCACAAATAATTGATTGAGAGACCACAATCAGAGGAATCGGGAGCAGGTGGTGGTGGGGGGGGGGGGAGATGGTCATCCAAAAGGAAACAGGGTGATGGGAAAGCCTTCGAGCCGTCGGACAACCACGACCCACAAACTCACGGAGAAGCAGTCAAAAAAGTGTAGCAAAGGTAAAAGTTTGAGTGGCAGACACTGCTAAGTCATGATTTATTTGTTACTATGCTTTTGTTTGTCTGTCTGTTAGCTTTTTATATATATTTATAGATTGTGCCCTTAACAAGTACAGTATGTAGCATCAGTTTTGGTTGTGAGCTATGGTCTTATATTGACAGGTTTTTAGTGAGAGAGGTGAGAGACCAGGACGTGACGGAGACGGCTCTGAGAATGAGATGTTGCTTCTCCGGTGGATTACAGACACCAGGATGCAGGCGGGACGGTGTTTGTATCCACTATGGATCAGAACTGCACTGGCAGTGGGAGGAGATGGAGACAGATTGTATCATCCTCAAGCCCAGTTTATAATCACAACAGCAACTCTTATCTCCTACCAGTGGAAAAGTGATAACAGAAGCCCGACTGATTGGCAGGAGGAGAGACAAATGACTGCAATAGAAAACCACGAGAGTGTGTCCAGAGACAAAGTCAAGACTCGGGGATTAAAAATGGAAAATGAGTGCTTGCTGGAGGGTCGGAATTCTTTATATACTTTATGTTTGTCAGCACCAACAATAAACGGGTTGTCAGGGAGATATAAAAGAGTCACATCAGTATCACTGCTGTAGTACCAATAAATCTGTACAACAGGGCCTTTACGTAGAACCCTATGGATCCTTCAGTGTCACTGGATCCGTTTAGCTCGGTCCTCCCCTTACTGGTGACTGATAACGTTCTCATTCTCTTCTCAGCTGTAAGACTTAGTACATTGTTCCTTCGCTGGAAGCTTATTGAGCGACTACGGACGCCACAGAAACAGTCATTATGAGATCGCTCTGTTGCAAGCTGCAAAGCTAATTAGAGGATGAATAAGGTTTTTTTTTTTTCTCCCAACAGGAAGAGCTTTAACCAGAAACCACTTTCAAATGTTTGACATGGACTGAGGCTCTAAAGAAATGTTTAATCTGTAATTTGCATATTTCAACCCATTATGTGTTTGTAGATCTAAGGAAACAGAAAAGTCACGACAGAATTCTAAAGCCGTGATGTGCAACACACGCTCATTATTGTAGCACCATCGTCTCAGGACTCCTTGGTGACGCAAATAAAAATATTCATTGTAAAATAAATGCTATACAGAACAACAGTGGAATAGAACAGCATTTAGATTGGGAGGATGTTTGTGTGTATTAGAATTGTGTACAACTGGGGAGTGTGTGCGCTTTAAATCTGTTTCTCCCTGCTGACACTAAAGGCTTGTCAGTCATGAGCCGAGAGGCCGGCACCAGAGGAGTGCGTTCATTTTTCTTGCTGTCATGTTTTAAACGGGGGGTGGGGGGGATTTTAACAATAGAGGTACCATCAATCCAGCAAAGACAACATCATCTGTGCAAAATCTCATTTATCCACACTAAACATAGCCATGCAAGGAACGTATTTGGTGTGTCCTGAGGGTGTGTGTGTGTGTGTGTGTGTGTTTCAATGCCTGTGAAGGTAAACAAATTATTTGCAAAGAATATTCCGATGTTTATATCTTTCAAGGCTCTCCTTAAAACTGATGAAAGCCTCAGATTAGAATTCGTTACATGGCCACAGATAACATATGGATTCTATATCTTTAAACATTCTTCCGTAGTTAAATATGAACAGATCAGCACAGCTGCTACTCAAAACCTCGGTGGTACGAATCAAAAGGTATTATTTTATTGTCACTTTTCTCAAGTTACGCATTTATATATATATATATATTTTTGTTAGTATTTCATATCTGACTTGGCATGTATGATGCTCATGATGTTCAGATAGCAGTTTGTTTTTTTGTTGATCAGCTGATTGCTTATCAATAGTTTCATAATTGTCTCTTCGGGGTAACAAAGCCGTGCAGGAGCTTAGCAGGGGATGTGCAGCTTAAATGCAATCGTCAATAGTGCTTCATGCAGTTTCCCACATGTCATAGGGGGTTCAGAAAATGATTTGCAAACACAGATGCAGCTAAGTGATCAAAACAATGTTTTATTAAAAGACACAAACAAACGTGTTTTGTTTATCTCCATATCATTTGTAATGGTGAATAGCAAATACTGATCGAGCACGAAGTGTGTGCCTCGATACACAAACAGGCTAGACATTCATCTTCATTAGAGTTGTGATTAGGAAATGAGGCCTGGGGGGTGTTATTGGTATCCTGTGCCTCTTTCACTCTGTCTCCTTCACTGTGAAATGATATTTGTATGTCTTAAGTATAAGTTACACTGAAATTACATTAAACCCTGCTGACATTATTCCAGACAGGCCGAGGTTCAGCATTCACCAAGAATGCACAGACAGAGGCTCAACTAAAAGAAACACACTTTATTCATAGATTCAAAAAGCTAAATACAGAATAACAGAAATTAGAAAATGCAAACTCACTACAGTAAAATATCTAAGGCTTGGACTGGCTGAGGTGCCAGAAAAACTTAAGCACAAAATACAGCCAAAACCAAAAATATACTAAATACTGCAAACTACACAGGGGGCAGGCGCTGGGAAAAAACATTGACAAAACAAAATATTACAATATAGGATCTCACGGTCATGGAAGAGAAGGCAAGAACACTCGGACAGGGTCTATAAATATAGGGTCTATATAGCAAACATTTCTAAGTGGCAAATGAAGGGCAGGGGTGTATCCAGGTGTTCTTCTCCTGGGTCGTCTAGATTCTCCTTGGGAGTGATCAGGTTGGATAGGATTAGAAATGAGACAATAAGGGGGAAAGTGAAGGTTAGACGTTTTGGAGACAAGCTCAGAGAGGCCAGACTTCAATGGTTTGGACATGTCCAGAGGCGAGACAGGGACTATATGGGTAGAAGGATGCTGGGTATGGAACTGCCAGGGAACAGGGCTAGAGGTCGACCCAGGAGAAGATACATGGATGTAGTGAGGGAGGACATGAGAGTGGCTGGTGTTGGGGAGGACGATGCAAAGGACAGGGTGAAGGAGATTTGCTGTGGCGACCCATCACGGGTCAAGCTGACAGTATGTCGGTATAAATATACAGTAAATATATGTGAGAGTGTGTGTGAGTATTGAACTGCAAAATCTGTCGTTTTTAACATGGATAGTTTATTTACTCATTTTAGCCTACATGGCCTTTTTCAACCCAGTGGTTGAAGACCAGATCTACAAGATCACAACCTGCCATCGGTGGTAAAGGTTCAGGTAAAGCAGCATTAGCACCTTAAACATGGTCTGGCACTGATGTGTGAAGAGGAGACACACGAATCCAAAGTCATTTCAGTCTTTGCAGTTCTGGTGGTGGACCATGCTCATATTTTTTATTTATCTTTCTGTCTGGCTGTGACTTTCTTTGTTGCATCAGCTATAATTGTGTTTATTTTCCTGTGGGAGAGTTTGTACTTTTTCATTTCTTAATTAAATTTTGATGGCGTCTGTGTGTGTGTGTGTGTGTGTGTGTGTGTGTGTGTGTGTGTGTGTGTGTGTGTGGTGACTGTTGGAGAAAAGTGTGCATTTGAGAGGGAAACAGGAACTGACATGTGGCGGCTGTCTGTGATGAGTGTTAATGAAAACTAGAAAGGCACCCAGTCGAGAGCGTGCTGCACCTCCATCAACACCTGAGGGACCCTTTAGACTCTAATCTGATTTCATGGATCAATACCTTTATCAATCTTGGCACATGTTTCAAACTTTTATGGAAATAGTTTATTTGTAATTGATTAAAAAAAAAAAAAAAGAAAATCCACAAGACACAATGATTCCATTCCATTCCACCCATTTTCATAATCAGTCAATTGTCTTGACAAAAGGTAGTTTTTTTTATACTTAATGTATATTTTAAGACAAGGACATCAAACTTGACAGATTATCTATAGGGAAATTACCTTTATATAGTACCACTACCGAAAAGCCGTTCTCTGTTTGGGATAATGAGCAGTCCTTCAATTAATCCATCAATTCAATTCAACTAAATTTCCTGTTTCTCAATGGGGCCTCAATATTGTTGTGTAAGTCATAAATTAAAATTCAAAAGGAGCTATAATCCTAGACTGGTTTTTATGTTCTCCCATGTCTGCGTGTTTTTTTTTTTTTTTACATTTTAAATTATACTACAGAATCACATATCTGTCTTGTGTGACGTGAAAGCAATAAAACGTAATGTTTAAGTCTGTCCACTGAGCAAACAACTTTAAAGCCTCCTATATCTGTACAAACAGCCATGCATGGCGCATGTTGCTGTCACTGGAAAGGACCAAGTTGCAAATTCACCATCGTTCAAATAGATATACATATACGCTTCATTATTTATCATGTACTCAGTGATTCTGGATCGCCTGCTCTACTCATTTACAGCCTGGTTCAGACAGATCCTAGAGGTGACGTCTCATTCTCACACATGCTTTGCTTGAGCCTCGGAGTGTGATCATGCGATAATTGAAATTTGTGGATGCAATGCTTTTTATGTGTTCTGGATGATTTATGCAATTTTAGACTTGGAGTAAATTAATTTCTGTGCTGATCAAAAAACAAGATAGAGATTAGCTCGTGTGCTGGCTCTCTGGATGAGAATCCGGTTAATGGAGGAGCTCAACAAAGAGATGAAACACAGGATGTCAGAAAAAAGATTTTAATTTCCAGCTCACCAGGGGGGGAGACCTGCTTAATTAAATGTTGCATGCTGTTTAACAAGGTTTGGATAATTAATGAAGGAGGATGAGAAGGACAAAATATTTTATTTCTGTAATCACGAGTCATTTCTATATTTAATCATACGATCGAGACCAAGGCTCAAAAAATTAATCAAGAGCATTTGAGCGATCTGTGAACTCACAAATCATATTCTGATTATATTTTAAAGGAAGTGTACTACCAATAGTATGCATTAATGTATTTCATACACAAACATTTGTTAGATTAGATTGGTTAGATGTTGGATTATGACTCAAGCAAGTATTTATGTTAAAATAAAGTCATTCAAGAAGAAAAAAAATCATTCATTAAGTTGTCTCAATTATTTATGAGTGGATAACTGACATAATTTGTCCTTGAGAGGATGATGATGTCTTTTCCTATTAATAACGGAGTGGGTATATTATAAAGCTAAAAAGCCAAATGTTCAGCAAGTTACTTACCAAAGTTTTATGTATTGTGTACAACTTAATACTGAGACTTACAAAGTAACTAGAAAAGCACTCAGAGAGCGCAGACCTCCGCCGAGCAGCTCATTCCCCTCATAATTAGATTTGCATAATTTAATATATAATATTTATGACCCACATCAGGTTGGGTGGTAACAGATTCTTGACATAGTCTGTGCCATGTTGTAGCAGTCTTGGTCATTGCTGCTGTAACGTATTACTTTGGTAACTTGTTTCTGACAAGCCTGTTTAGCTGGTTGTGTGTTTTGTTTGCTTGTGCGTCTTTGAACTGAGTTTTTTTGCTGTGTTCAAATATTAAATATTAGCTGTTCTGCAGAACCTGGCTCATTGTTACTTACCTTCTCATTAATCTACTCTTTCTGTCAATCAATACAACCTTTGAAAATATCGCATCTGACATGGGCGGCATTCAGGACACATTTCAGACTAATGATCAATTAACTGGGGATGGCTTGTCCAATTTGGGTCCAAAGCTGTGTCACTGCAAGAAATTAATTCGAGGTTAAAGTTCGGCTTATGATCGTGTTCGGAGAGAACGTTTACCCGAAAGTGATATAAGTCATGCTGTGTAGGCATCAGTGTGGATGTCACGAAACATGCATTTGATTTACAGCCATGAGCATTGACTTTGTCACCCTTCTCACCTCCCTTCACCTCCTGTCTCTCTCTGACAGGGTGTCACTTACACTGGAAAATGCAATTTGACCTCTCCAGAATGATTCTTGAAACAAACTCATGTCTGTTTCAATAATGAGAACTTTTTTTTTCTTTTTTTTTTTTGCTGCAATTCAATTTCCTTTTGTGTGAGGTCTTTGTCTTGATCATATTAAAGCTGGATTTGTAAAATAAATTAAGACTGACTGGCCAAAATGTCTCCTGAAAATGTGGTGATGTTTTATAGCGCGGCAAAAAATAATTACTTTTAGCAATAACTGTGCAAAGTCACAAGCCGCCACCCCTTATAGCCCAGCCTTCTGTGCTTAAATGTTTAATTTGCAAATGAGGTGAAGTGTCATTGAACTGCTGTGAAAAAGTGGGGTGCATAAAGTAGACAAAATGGGAGCGAGACGGTGGAAGGGAGGGGGACAATGTGACACAGACAAGGGGCTGCTCTGCACCTTGAAAGATAAGCCAGGAAATTCTCTGGGGTCTTCTGATATCGCCTCTTCTGCATGCTTGAAGGCAGGAAAATCACCTTTCAGCAACAAGCCCGTCTTCCTCCAGCTTTATGCTTTCAGCTTCCAATTCAGAGTGGAATACTGACATGGGGAAAGACGTGACTTTAATTCCTCAGGTCTGGCTCTGTCATGATTCTCTTAAGCATAATTTCTTTGCGTATTGAATCCAATATAAATGTGTTAAATTGAATGTGTCAGAAGATCCTGCAGAGGTGGTGGTGGTGTTGGTGCTCGGCTAAAAGACAACAGAAGCAAGGAGATGAGTTTCTGTAATTCATTACAGGAACTCATCTCCTTTCATTATTTTTGCTGCGGTTTGATTCTCCCTTGTTGCTCTGGAGTAAAATATGATGAAGAATAGAGCGCGCATCTCTCTGCTCCCATTAACTCTGAATGAAATGCCCAATTACAACATTTCATGACATTACATTCTATCAGTGATATCTGTACGGGTCTCATTATATCCTTCGTCCCTCGTCTTCCTCCTGGTCACACGCCTCATTTACCATTCTATTGTAGATTCTAGCATCTCACTGTCAGTCCTCATTGACCTGTACGTTCTGTCATCCTGACCCTTCAGCAAGCTTTCTTGGTTTTGGATTTGTTGCTTATTTGGATCCAGCGATTGCACCTCTCTGCTTTATGGACTGTTCCTGTCTTTACCCTCTGAACTGTATATTGGACTTATTGTCACTAAATCCCCAAACTGTCCTTTTACTGTCTGTGCCTCATTAAATTTGGGCTACAAACCATTTACTGCTATTAATGTCTCTGCCTCTCCCTTCTCAGTGCATCCCTTCCATCATCTTACTAATAGCCTGTTTGACACAGCACAGTTTAATTCATAGTTTATATAATTACACTGTCTATTTCACCCTTTTTGACCAAGGGCACAGTGAGAAGAACGTGGAAAAGCGAAAGAAAGAGAAACTGTGCATGTGAATGTGATGTACAGAGGAGCAGCACAAGGGAAGCTGTTGCAAGAGGGGGAAATGATTGTGAAACGGGGTGGAAGGCATGAATGGAGGCAAAACCATGTGTGCAACTTGTGTATTTGCCTTCTCTCTTTGTTGTGTGTCTGTGAACATTGGAATTTAAATCCTGCCCCGGTCTATGGATTAGCACCTAAACCCAATTACTTGCACAAGCTCTCATTTCCTGTTTGTCTCTGAGAGAAAACACACACACACACACACACACTGGTCATGTGTAGCAAACAGTGTGGTTCACTTTGTCTAGCAGTGTCAATCTCAAAAGTAGATATTATATCCATGAATATTTCATTCAGGGGAGACTGAATCTGTATCTACGTGATCATTAGTCTCCCGTGTACCTGTCTAGACCTTGTTTCTATAAATCAAAGTTTGTACAAAATGCTGTGACAACAAAGGTGCGTTCCATCTTAAGCAAAACATGGAGGCAGCCATGCTTTCATTGCTTGGTTAAATGTCACAAGCTCCTTCAATGCTTGAGAAATTATTTTTTTCACTGAACTGAAAGTAAAACAAAAAAAAGAAACCCTGAAACGTGTCATTCTTATGAGCCACGTTTTCATCTGACAGTTGCAATTTATTTGTTGGCATCAACTCTTGTGTTCTGCTTCATGGCAACACCTGCAGCACGGAAGCACATAGACATGCACTCTGCTCAATTTAACGAGCAAAAGCGTCAACCAAGCGGCAAGTCGGCAAACAATGCTTGTGTTTCGTAGATTAGATATTTACCTTGGGGGAACGCATTGGATGCAGCGTGCAGATTCTCTCCCCAGAGTCTTTATCATTAAACATCACACTGTGGTCATAAAACACGAGGCACAGTCCAACCCGTCCAACCCAGCAAACTCATCCCCCGTTTTATTGTCTGAGGTTCCCCTTCTTCTCTCTTCTTCTGTAGATGACCTTCATTTATCATTCACCATCAGTGATTCACACTTTTGGTACATCAGGTGTTCAAGACGGCAGCACATTCTTCAAAGTCTAATTGCGTGAACATATTTCTAAATACCTAATTCCTACAGCATAAATGTTTCCAGCTGAGACACTATATACTACGCACATGTATTTTAAAAGAATGTTCATTTATTTTCTTAACCACTTATTGGGTCGGCTGCTGACATTGGGTGTAAGGCGGGATACGCCCAGAACAAGTTGTTAATTCATCATAGCGCCACGCAAAACACACACAAAAAAAACCACACAGTAATTTGCCTACCGGTATGTTGTTTGTTTTGGCAGAGGGAGGAAATTGCCATGGTGACAACATGCAAACGCCACATGGAAAAGTCCCAGGCTGATTTTAACCCAGGCACAGAATTGTGTTAAATTTGGCAGAAAGACCTTTCAGTCTTTGAGGTTTAAAGCTCCCTCAAGGATGCAAGAGGCATATGAATGCATTCTGCTGGGAGCCTTAAATCCGCTGCTGTGTTTGCCTGTTAAACGTGGAGATCTGTTCAACGCTTGCTCACACGTTTTCTTGACTTTGTAATAGAAGATTAATCATCAGGAGGCAAAAAGAATGATTAAAAAAAAGCCATCCATGGTTTCAGTGATTGCATGCATTGCACCTTCATTCTGTTTCATTTAAATGCATGGACTGGCTTATATGCCGTGATGATCAGCTAGTGCTTAGAACCAATATTTCACATCATTTAAATGCATGAGAACAGATAGAAATCTCGTTTGAATTTCTGCATGATGGGTTCTTCCTCTGACGGATCGACAGTGGAGCTCTCACTAGGTCCGTGTGTGCAGAGCCTGCATCGGTATTTGAAGAAGGTTGAATATTTTTAAGATTATAACTGATTATTTTCTGCTATTTCTGCAACATCAAGTTTTATGTCACTGAAAACCAATATGAAAAATAGAAGTCAGTTATTACATTTATCTGGAATCTGAAACTGCAAAGATAGTTCTGTCAATGATGTGTTTTAAATCTCGCTTTCCTTTTTCATCAAATCATCAATAGGTTAAATGGGCATGCATTGGGCTGCTGTGCTTCGCAGCACCATTAACTGACACGGAGTTCCACTCACTCCTAACAACGCAGCCTCCTGAGACGTTCACAGCTTTCTTCAGAAGCGTGAAAAAGAAAATGTTGCCATTCACCTCATTCCCTCGGGACCCTTTTCAGTCCAGGGTGAGAATGGGATGAAGGATTTTTGCCAGGAAATCTGAGGTGTAACAAGACAGTGGAGGAAAAAGCTCTGTGAGTTCAAACCTGGCTTGAGAACAGTGCTCGTTCTCTACCACTAATAAAATCAAGCATTCATAGTAAAAGTTGGAGGGGCAATAGTAGTAGTGGTAAAGTTTGGTATGATTAAAACTTAAAACCCAAGAAACCGGTAAATAAACTGAAGCAGAAAAGATGCATTTAATTCTTTGTAGTCATGAATGATGAATCTGGGTACACACATTCACTGTAGTGTGGAAGAAGAGATTATACGACAGCCTTATAAAATAACAGTTAATCCGATTCTTTTTATTAAAATGTACCACTCTGTCTGAGGAAACAAAGCCTAGCTTCCCATTGCTTTACAAGGAAAAGCCACTGAGTGTGTGAGTGTGCCACAATTTGAGATGTTCTTTCCTGCTGTGCGAATCATACGATGAAGGCTCAACCAGAGCCTCTGAAACCGCCCTGCTCTGTTTTGGGCTCTGATATTGTCAAAAATACTCATTAATTTGCTCTGTCAGTGACTCCACATTGCCTCAGGATACAAGGAGGTGGCAGCTGAGGTATTTTGCACCTCATAAACCCGCAGGCATCACACCTGCTTTTACAATCGAGGCATCAGGATCTCTTTTGGATCGAAGGTGAGATGAATGGATGGATGGATGGATGGATGGATAGATGGATGGATATTCCCCCAGAGCTGTCTCCTTACTGAAATCTGCCACCTGCTGACTCCCAACTGCCCCTACACGTCACTGTATACTCATCAGCCCTGTGTGCGACTCACGCATGCACAGATCAGCAACACAATTGGTGCCTCTTTATGCCTCCTCACGGCTCAAAGTGAAGTACCAGCTCACCTTCATTGTCCCAGAGCTGTTTTACATTATGCACCCATGTGCCTGGTATTGTTCCTTGGATTTATTTGTGAATTGTAGATAATATTCTCACCGCTGCCCTTGCGTGCACGCCGCTTGTCGCACCAGTTGAGTGAGGTGCTTTGACAGGCTTATCTCTTCTGTGGAAGCGATCCCCCGGAAGGCGTCAGAGCTCGCTCTGCGAGAGGAGTTTCATCCTCCACTGTCTGCTGCACCGAGGCTTTCGCACTGTAGCGTCTCTCATTCAGTTGTATCCCAAGAATCTCTCCCGCCTCCTAAGTCTTTCACTGTCCTGAGTTTTTTTTTGTCTGAGTGCAACCTATTTTCTACTTTAATCTCCCCTGCCTGTTGACATTTCTTTCTGTTAGTCGTCTCCTCACCGAAGGGATACAGCAGCAGTTGTCTTCGCATCTCACAGCAATAGACTGTCTGCCCTCAGCCCTTGTCTCGCCATAGTAGAATATGACATATTCTACTATGCTGTGGCAGACAAGGAAAAGCTTATCTTGGTCGTCAACTGTTTGATCGCAATGAAAATGTTATTCAAGGTGAGTCCCACATCGCATGTGATTTCTTCAGTCCACAGCACAGCTTTGAGCTTCCTCGATGACTTCTACCAAAGTTTCCTCTAATACGACACACACACACACATACACTGAAGTAACTTGACAGAAAAATACAATAAAATGTACTATTTTTAATCTCTTTTTTAAGCATGATATTCCTCATGCTCATTAAGTGCTAAAACAGATTAGATATCAGCTAGAGGCATTTTGTCTGCATTCCTCAGTGTGTGCGCTGTATTGGGACCCAGAATCGGAAAGTGTATTCGTGTGAAAGTAATTGCAATTTCCGTACACTGAATAATGAATTCAAGCTATCCATCCCATTTAAAAGCATTTGGTGCATCAAAAGTGGCTATGAATATGTATGTAAGATAGACGAGATGAGAATAGCGTGATTGATTTCACATTGCGGATGTGCGTGCATCCGTGTGTGTGTTTTGTTGCATATGCATGCACATACAAAACAATGTAGGTTTGCATGCCTTGCACACAACTGGAAACAAAAAAATGTGTGGCAGTAGTACGCTACTTAATTAAAGTTCTGTTATAAGTCGTTTATCAAATCCTGACTGGCAGACATAATAAAATTTCACTTCAATCCAATAAAATAGAGCATGGATTGAGATTGTTTTTAGATTTTTTTTCCCCCCTGAAGAAGCCACCTGAGATGAATGTTGATGATTAAGATGTGGAAGCTGAAAGCAGTGGATTATTTGACTGAGATGTATGCTCTTTCTGTATTGAGGTCAGTTTGGAAGTGAATTTTAAAAGCAATTTTCTTTTATTTATTTAAAAAGAAATTGCCATGCTAATGGCAAAGGTTCTATTCTAAAAAAGGAAGACAAAAAAATGATAGTTTCTGTATTCTGTAATAAGGCCAAGCAATCAATCAGTTTAATCCAAATAAAATAATGGGACAGCTCACCTTCTTGTCTAACACACGAAACGTGCTAACTTTAGTACCATGAATAATAAGCCACTAACCTGGTATTATATGATTAGGTATTTTATTGCATACAGATGAGTCACCATGTATTTGGGAAGGGTAAGAGGATGATATGGATCATATGTGAAATGAAGTTAGATGAATATTCAGCAGATATGCAGCTGTAAGATGACATGGATAACTTTATAAGACACTCCAGCTGTGGTAGCATGTAAAAATGCTCTATGTAGGTGAGGACCATCACTCTGAATTTTGGATGACAGGCAAGATGACAGCGAAAGAAGATGAAGACAATATAAAAATCAGTGATGCAATTACATGGCTGAGAGGGAGCTGGACATTTTGCTGATCTGGTGCTTCCAGTCTGGATGTGTTGGAGCGTGCTGACTGTCGTAACCCTCTGAAGCGGTGGAGATCAGAACTGCAAGCTAGGTTGTAATCACTGATCTCTGATATATATATATTTGAAACATGCAACTGGTTGGAGAGACAGCACTGTCATGGCCTCGTGTTTCTCATCCTGGGTTTCTGCTTGTCTTTTAGCGTGGGCGTGTCTGAGAGGGAGTTGGCAGAACACAACGAGGCACACCTGCTGCTCATTCACCCTCATTACTATCCTCCTGTTTAGTGCCGGCCCTGCCGGCGCGCCGCCGCTGCATCATGCATTCATCCTCTATTTGGCCGTGTCATCTCATGTGTTTTTGCCAGCTCTCTCATGGCTGTCAGTTATAGTTAGACTTCATATTGATTTTTTGTTTTGGCAGTGCCTTTTTGTTCTGCTTTTCCGGCGTATGCCCGCCAAATAGTTTAGTCAATTTTGCACATCTTGTTGAGCTGTGTATTTTGTTTTCATATTTCTGGACTCCAGCCAGTCCCAGCCTTAGTTTTACCTTAATTTTCGGCATTGTATTTTTGTACATTATATAATTGTTCCTAGACGCCTGCCTGTCTGCCCGTTTTCTGATTCTCGATCTTTTGCCACTGTCCATTTAGATGCAATTGTGTGTTGCTCTAAAAATTTTACTCAGTTTCAAAACACAATCGATACAGATGATTAATGTTGAAGATCCGTTACACTTGAGGTTACTTCCTGTGGTCACGGTATCAGTGAGGAGGCGTGTTGCAGCCATAGCTGAAGGTAATGGGGGGGGGGCTAAGTGAACCTGCTGTGACAGCAGGGTTGCTTCTTTCTTTTTCAGAGTAAACCCCTCAGGGCGTCGTGGACCGTCAGCTCTTGGACTTTCTAGAGCATGCCATGAATCCTGACAGAACCACCTGTGAAATTTGAAGCCGTACCTGTGAGCCTTTATCCTGTAACTGCATTGTTTCATCCAGAGGAAGTGGTCGAAGGCAGATAATCTAAAGGGGGTCAAGGGTCCCTGGATGTCTCTGCATGTGTTCGTCTCTCATCTGATTAATGAGGGCTGCATGGTCTATGAGCAAAGGGTGCTTAATGTTTGAGACGCCATAGGGGGATTTAAATGGCCCAACCATTTCCTGCTTCCTGCCTTTCATTTCTAACGTTCTCTTTCTGCCTGTATTGAAATCCAAATAGATTTTGAGAAGAAATAAACTCTTGGTTCTGCAAATCTCCAGTGGTTTGCTTCTATAACAGGAAGATTAATAGTGTGTTTTGGACAAATGGAGTGCTACATAATTGTTACAAATACTCACCAAGACACGGGCTACCTTCTTCTTTTTCCGTGTATTTTTTTATACAGTGCCTCTTGCTACAACACTTCATGTTCAAACTATTTTGTTGGTTCCTTTATTTCCTCTAGAAAAAATAATTGCATGTAACATTTCTTATCTCTTGGAACTATATCAAGCTGCTGAAGTGAGACAGATTTAAACATGGAAGCTTTGAAGCTTAACAGTCAAAACTGAACACAAAAATCACAACCCGCAAAGAGATTAAAGCAATATTTGTATATTATATATATATATATGTATAGTGATAATGGGCCTTGCTCATCTGTAAAATTACACTGTCATTAAGCAATGTATGATTTTATGAAATTCAATGCCACAGTGTTTTTTCCTTCATTATTATTAGTCTTCAGTCAAGACAGTTCAGGCTTTCTGAGCCAACGCTAACTGTTACTGTGATGCATGTTCATTTCATCTGCTGTGATCTGGGTGTATTTGATGGATGACAGAAACTGGGGTACGACTTGTTGTTGTGTTTGTTGGGTGTCAGATTGCTACCTCTAACTGCAGGAACACACAGAACGCTCACAGGGAACACACAGAACGCTCACAGGGAGCGACTCGGCGCTGCTTTATCTTCCTCTGCATTCAGGTGACCATATTTACCTCAAACACACCAAGGGGAAAGTACGGAGTCAGCTCAGATGGTTAATTGCTTGTTCTGTCTCGCAACAAGATTATGTCACCAGGAGGGCTCGTTAACCCCTTCACTGCCTAACCCGGCCACACCTTCAGCTCTTGCACTTTGATTCTCTCCCCATGTGTTGTGGTTTCCCCTACCAACAGGTGTGAATATTGCTTTAATGACCAGTACTCTTATTTGTGTTGGGTTTAAAGGACAGCACGGTGAAACCTGACTTTCAAAGGTTAAAAGAGCAACGTCATCTCATCACGTCAGTCAACATGCAGCAGACTCGTATTCTGTCCAAAAGTGCGTGCCGACATGCCATATAAGCAGTTTGTAGCAACGCAAAGTGTAATCTCAGGTAGTTTCTTGTGTTGCCAGTTGTTCATTTCCCCCCATTCTGTGGAGTCAGAACTGGCTCCCTGCGCGCGCACACTTGGTGCTCCCTGATTGCTCTTGCGTAAAGGTGCGCACTTTACTCGTCGCTGCTTCGTGGCTGAGGAGAAACTTGTGCGAGCGGGGAAGTAAAATAATAAAAAAAAATAACATTTTATGTCTGTCACGTAGTTTGAAATATTTAAAGTGCGTGTTTGCTCGCGAACTCCCTCAATGTCTGACGAGGGAGAGGAAAGCGACAGCGGAGAACGAGGGCATCGCTCCGAGTCTCCCTCCCCGCCTCCGTCTGTCTGTGCGCCACAAGAATCCCCTTCCTCTGATCGGACCCTGGACCTCTTCTCTTCCGCTTCACCGCTGCTGGAGGCTACGGACCCGCCTTGTCTCGCTTCTCCGGAACGCCTTTACGCGTCCCGAGAGGACCAGGGAACCAGGGAGTCCCAACACTTCACACCGCCAAAGTTCAAGCAGGGCACCAAAGACAATGGCTCTCCGTTTCGTTCGTGGCGGATGGATGCGGTGTACGACCGCAACGATGACCCGTTTCCCAAGTGGAGAGGGCGACGCGCGGCGAACGCCGAGCGCCTTCAGTCCGGCGGAGAGATGCACCGGACCACGGAGCTCTCAGACAAGGAGAACCACTTCTCTGCCGTGCCCGTCGACCCCGAGTTCAACTCCCAAAGCAGGCAAACGTGAGTCATCCTTTTCTATTCACATACACAATTCTATAAACCCTCATACGCAATAAATGAGTAAAGTGCACGATTAGGCCTTGCACTGTATATGTGCTAATTCAGACACTGCTATTTGCAGGTGTAAAACAAGGCTGGAGGATGGTTTGGAATTGGTGGAGCTGCTCTGCATTAAGAGAATTCAATCAACAAAACACCAATCAACAAGTAGTATTTAATTTTGGAGGGGGTAGAATCAAGGCGACTCGACTAATTGGATTTAAATGTACCTTTTTTCATTTGCATTTTTAACCCAGTTTTCCAGTAGGTCGACTCCTCCAACTCCTCCTTGTCAAATAAATGACACATAACCTTATGATGGATGATTTACATCCACAGATGAGTGGGGGGCAGACGTCTGTGATGTGACAATGGACATTCGTGTAGCACAGCTTTGACGTCAGATGTGGAGAATGGCAGGCCTCATTGTTAGGCCTTTGATCTGCTCTGTCCTTTGATTCGCCACTGTTAAGCAAGGGAAAAAAAACGTATGTGTAAAAGAGGGATGGGAAGGTTGAACATGCCTGTTTCTCATTATGAGTGAAATATGATTGTGAGGATTTTGCCTTTGATCTTAGAAATTGGAAATTTACTGCTTGAAAGTGTGTGTGCGCACGCATGTCTGTTTGATTAATAATGAGAGAAAATGTGTGATAAATGTTCTTTTCACATGTTTATGCTGTTAAGACCGACTCATCAGTCGGTTCTGTAAATATTCCTGCTGACTCGGAATGTCTTTTCACGTAATTCCAAACCTGGTTCGTCTTTTCTTCACAATTCTAGTCGGCACCTCTTCACATAGCCTTCCTGGTCTGATGCTTAACTTACAGATCATGAATGTCCAAGCATTGATCAAATGTTTTCTTGAATCGATCCTCTTTAAAGTCACCTGAACATATACATATAAATGACAGTGAAGCAATTCATCGAGCTTCTTTGGCACCTTGCCTTTGTCATTTGTAAGCTTAACTTGCATAAAAATACATAACGATATGATTCAAATGCAATACCACACTTGGCTTGAAAGAGCTACAGGCTGACTGGATGAAAGATGTATAATTTAAACCCACTGTAGATGCCTCCTCTGAGAGTTTGTTGTAGGGAGGAGAGGGAGCTGCTCGCCCAGCCAATCATCTGTAGCCGCCGGTGACATGGCTGCATTATCGAAATGAGAACTGCATTTCATTGACAGCTGAATAAGTGAAGTGTGGGGTTTAAAAGTGGTCAATGTATCCTTCAAACTGTACATTAGTGCTAAATGAATTGTGACAGCAACAGGTTGCATATGAGGACACTGTTTTGCAATTCATTGCAGCTTTCAGGAGCTTTCAGATTCACCTGTCAGTAGAATCATGAGACGGGCAGGCATCTACAAAGCTGCATATTTATCTCAGATGTCTGTAAATATATCAATGATGAATCAACAGGCTGCCAGATGGGCAGCTCTACTGGGCTCGTCTGGAGCGTGTGCTGTGTGTAGTCTGTATACTTTATCATAAATGCTTCTGGGACCTCTTCCTCTCCATGACATGAACGTGTCAAATGATCATGTGTTCTGCTACACCTGGATGGAACAGCAATGCCGCAAACTGTTTAGTCCTAAGAACATAATGTGCTTTTCATTTCTCTGTGCACACACTATGTTTCTAAGCAGATACACAAAGTATACACAACCTTTGTCACACACGCACACACACGCACTTTCTCTCCATTTCTATTGTATCTGCCCCCTCTTATCTTTGTGATTGTAATTCCACACCGAAATGATGCAGGTAAATTCTATTTCACATCAGAAGCACAGACACAGAGATGGATGGAGAGGAGGACACAGCAAGATGGAGACAGGCATTTCATTATGTTACTATAAGGTTATCTAAATGGGCTGGCAGCCAGACTGTTCCCTCATGTATGAAGATGATGATCACAAGCATGGAGACGGAGGGTTGGAGGAGATATTAACTACCCTTTTCAAAGCAGACTAGTGGTTGATAAACAAAAACGTGTAGTATTCTTTTGTGTTCTGTATTATTGGCTAATATCAGATTTATAATAATAATAATAATAATGCTTGATTTTATATAGCGCTTTTCTAGGCACCCAAAGACGCCTCACATTGTGCATTATTCATTCACACCATACTTGGTGGTGGTAAGCTACTAGCCAAAGCTAGTTAGTTAGTTAGTGCTCCACTCCTACAAAGATCCATGCCTCAGACCTCTGTGTGGAGTTTGCATGTTGTCTCTCTGCCTCTGCGGGCTCCCCCTGGGGGGGGCTCTGGTTTCCTCCCCCCATTTCACATTCATGCAAAATAACTGAACTGGCATCTCCGACCTGTCCATAGTTGTGAATGTGAGCATGAATGGGGTTCTCTCTCTGAGTCAGCCTTGTGATGTGTCCACATTACGGGTACACATGGTGTGGTGCTGACACACACACATTCATATGTGGGTGCATCTTATGCTCTTGTGTCTGAGATGCATAGCAGCAGCAGTGTGTGTGTGAGAGAGAGCGCTTTTGCCATCCACCTGTGATTGACATCAGAAGGCATACAAACTGATTGTGTAAATCGAAAATCAAGAGCCGCAAGCCTTTCCTAGCCTTTCAGCACAAGCTGATAAAAACGCACTCTCTCTGTAGGGCTGTATCTCACGTGCTCTGACACAGACACATTTACATTCTCCCACAGCGTTTTGCCTCGGTGAGTTCTCTTAAAACTGGGAGCTTCACCTCCTTTGACACCTCCAGGGAATTTCCATTTTCACCTTTTCCTTCAATGTCCATTCATCCACGCAGACACGCACACAATATTGTGGCAGGACTTATTGCCAAACTGGACAGTTTATTTCGTAAATTTAGGGAACATCATTTCTCCATTGAAACGAGCAGGTCTCACTTCATCTCTTCTATGCAGTAATTATACACGGGATGATGCTGCCGTTTTATATATTACATCCAGATTTCACATTTCACCCTGGAAAAGGTAAACTCAACGCTCTAATTTCCTCCCAACAACCCTAATGGCTTTTTGATTTGAGAGCTCATATGGAGTGTTTCTCCCTTCATGAACACAACATCACTCCTCCTTTCTCCTTTTCCCAGCTTTGGGGAACAGCAAGGCTTTCTCAGCAGCTCAAAGTGTCAGACAAGTCACCAACAAGTCTTTGTGTTTCTCAAACACAACAGGAGAAACAAACAATTGTGGCAATAAAATGTATTTTTCAGTAACATTAATGTTTCCCTGGGGCTCTGGGAGGTACTGCTACAGTAGTTATATTTGAAGAGTCCCTATAGATAAACCCATTTATCCCACTCGGATTGGCTGATGGCTCTGCATTTAGAAAGGAAAGGGAATCATGCAGCACGAGGTATATGCTCATGGCTGTGTGTGAGTGAGCATTGATATGTAACCTATGGATTCACCTCTTTGGATGACCACTGACTCGCAGTGTGAATTTATCATGCCAGAGCCAATTAAGGTGATGGCTTCAGCGCTCTCTCTCTTGCAAATCATCCTACTTGAGATGCCTGAGCAATGATCTTTGAACCCGGTACCGGCCCGCTGATCTCTAGCACTGTGCAGATGGACGTCATGGTGAGATCTGTTTTCTGGGGCTGCTATGGGAGAAATCTCTTCTCCAGTCTCTGCTAAGCACCTCTGGTTGTGTTTGATCTGTCCTTGTCTGTGGAGGACAGAGGACAGACACATGATATGTATAATGACTGTTTGCCTTGTTATGCCATCATCAATTTTAATGTAATGCACCGCCGTCACATCATCACTCCTTTATGATCCGGTCTCCTCTTTATTGTCCTCCAGGGTAGAAGCGATGCATCGACGGCACACCACACTGAGGGAGAAAGGGCGCCGCCAGGCAGTGCGTGGCCCGGCCTATATGTTCAATGAACGTGGCTCGCCTCTCACTGCAGAGGAGGAGCGTTTTCTGGATGCTGCTGAATACGGAAACATTCCTGTGGTCCGGAAAATGCTTGAAGAATCCAAAACGCTCAACTTCAATTGTGTGGACTACATGGGACAGAACGCTTTGCAGCTGGCGGTGGGAAATGAGCACCTCGAAGTGACCGAGTTGTTGCTAAAGAAGGAAGGCTTGGCACGCATTGGGGACGGTCTGCTTTTGGCTATATTCAAGGGTTACGTTCGAATCGTCGAGGCGATTCTCGCCAACCCTGCTTTCTGCGGAGGTCTTCGACTTGCTTTAAGCACTCTGGAGCAAGAGATGCGCGATGATGACTTTTACGCCTATGATGAAGATGGGACCCGTTTCTCGCACGATGTCACTCCCATCATCTTGGCTTCTCACTGCCAGGAATATGAGATTGTACACATCCTACTGACGAATGGGGCCCGCATTGAAAGGCCACATGACTATTTCTGCAAGTGTTCAGAGTGCATAGAGAAACAGAAGAGAGACTCGTTCAGTCACTCGCGCTCCAGGATGAATGCATACAAGGGCTTAGCCAGTGCTGCCTATCTGTCGCTCAGCAGTGAGGACCCTGTGTTCACTGCTCTCGAGCTCAGCAATGAACTGGCGAGACTGGCCAACATCGAGACAGAGTTTAAGGTGAGACAATGCCCACACGTTTCCTCCATGTCTTTGCCTGCTTCTTTTATACTTGCCAGCATTCACAATTGCATTATTCTCACTTTTTAATACTCTGAGCATTTTTAGATCTAAATTTTGTTAGAGCGGTGTAGGGAGATATGCTTTTCATCAAAAGTATAAATACCGGTACAGTGTATTGTAAGTGCATTGACTTTAAAGATGCCAGAATAATTCAACACAAATTTTCTAAATGTAGAATGGTAGATAACGATGTGTTGTATTGTGTGGTCATTTATTATTTGTATATGATTACAGTCCTAACATTCTGACTATTTCTGACCTTTTTTGGTTTTTGAGTTCTTTAGGGACACGGTGCCGAATAAACAATTGTTGGTTCCTCTCTTCCAATGATTCAATTTTGTCACTAGACTTTCATCATAAATTGATTTCCCAAAGCACGCTTTCTATCTATTACCTACACCATTTTTCCCTCGGTTGCAGTAAAAGAAGATTTCTCAACACTTATCAGCAACATCACTATAGTTTTTCAGCACCATGGACAGAAACCAGAGAAGAATGGTGGCCCTTGACGAAAACAGAATCGGTTTTGCCTGCGAGTTCAGTTGCGTGTGTGGTCAAAATGCACGATGACGCAGTGTTCAGAATATGAATAAGAATAGTTGTATGAATTTTAGTGCAAGCTGCAATCGTTGACCATTTCCAGACATTGAACATAACATGATTTCAGTTTTGTCTGTCTGCCTGTGCATGATAAAGAGAACGTTTTGCATTTTGCACAACATAAGTGTTTGTCAACCTGGAGCTTCAGCCAACAATCATCAAGTAAGTCCTGAATTCCCAGAAAAGTGTATCACTTAAATTAGCTCCTTTTTTAAATCAGGCCTGTATGAGCTGGGTCCATGAAATGATTCACTCAGGTTTTTATTTAAATCGCTAATGAAAATCTTTTTCAAGTCATGTAGAAATCTGTAAAGGAAATTTATTGAATAAGTTAAAATGAGTCAATTGAATCACTTAAGGGCCATGAGGAATACATTTTCAATAAAATTTTAATCATCCAAATAATTATTACGATATATTAAATGATACAACCCAGTGCAGTGTAGGACGTGTTGGAAGATCCTTTTTGGGTCCAGCCTGACATCACATGTTTACATATGGCCACAATGGGTGGCTATTCCTGAATGTTAATGTTAAGTAAAAAAATGTATTTTCAAGAATTCTTGACTGGACTACAGTACTGTGTGGATTCGACTTTGTCATCAAATAGCGAATGGGCTAAAACAAGAAAACTAAATATCACAACTTTGAGCTGGACTGAAGTATTGAGAGATGTATTCTCCTTTTGTTCACACTTCAGTTTTTGTGTTTTGATGGTTTCATAAAGTCTGTGAGCAATATACTTCATTTTGTCTCCACTCTTCTGGTTCTATTGCGGATCCGGTTCCAGCTTATAGTCCTCTGTGAAAATTGTCCTTTTGTTCATCCACTTGTGCGTCCAAAGACGGCAGAAAGGTCTGGATTTACTGCGGGTGTCTCTTTTTCTCAAGCCAAATAGTGTATGGAAAAATATTGTCAAGTAATTTAAAGCAGAACGGATAATTAATTTGTGAATATTTGTCTGTTTTATTCATTCACTCCTCAGCTATAAGGCGTTTGCCATTCAGGCTTCCTGCTCACCACTCTCTCGCTTTCACACACACACTGCTGTTTCCCATTTCCTGACAAGTTAATGAGAAGAGCTCACCTGAGGGACGGCGGTTGTGTGAGAGCTTATCTGTCTCATTACATTCTCATTATCACTACATTGCCTTCTCTCTTTATTATTTTACCTTCTGTCTTTCTCCGCTTTATCCTCTTATTGAGATACAATATCAAACGACAGCAAAACAGAGTCTTGAGTTATATAATGTGATAAAGTATGGGGAACAGGAGTCAGCACATTGATTGAGGCATCGTGTCCATGAGTGCAACACTGCTTTATGACAGTCACTTATCTATTTTTTGCTGTAGATTCTCATTCATCCAGGTTATTGTAATCTGAAGCAACAGGCTTCTTCAGGATTGGATTTCTTTTTTAAGGTTTGACTGGATCAAAGTGCTTCATGTTTATGTGAGGACTACTTTAGGCGTATCAGCAAAACAGCCTAACATTGATCTTCAACAACTTACTTTTTGAGACAGGTCATCAATTTCTCATAAGGGCCTCTGGACACACACTGAAACGCAAACAGATCACACAGCCTGAGAAGAGAGAGAGAGAGAGCTTGACAAAATGGGTTTCATGGGATTTCTTTTTTTCCATCACATTTTACTCTGTGTCTGTGTCACACACGTTTTAATTCGGACACAGCCACAGAAAGCAACATAAAGACATAAAATGATGGTCGTGAATGTCCACATCTTTCATTCCTTCAATTCTGCTCATCCTTCATAGCCTTCAGTTTTCTCATCTGTCTCTATTTTTATTCTCACAGATGGTATGGATTTCCATGTACAATTATTGTGTATGGTGTGTCCTTGATGGCTCTCTGATGATGGAAATGCTAGTAAGAAATCCATATTGCGTGTTTAATAACCTGAAGCTCTGTCCTCTACATGTGAGTAAATGTGAGACTGTAATTGATTTCGTTCACGCTCTGCCTGAAGGTAAAACTCGACAAATGTCACCTTTTCTTTCACATCCTAAAGCTTCAACTGCTGATTGGTTCCCCATAGCGACTGATTCTTCTTCTCCAACAGACCGTATATTAGTGGAATTTTAAAAAAAAGCCCTCCAAGACACTGTTGTAAAACAATTACAATGTCTTTACTGCAACATTACGATCATGTAGATCTTATTAAACAAACTCCAATGCATTTTGGATCCTAGTCGTCACCACTGCTTGAGTCTACGCCCTCTGTCGGTCATATGCATGTGGATGATTGCCATCCACTATAGGTAGTTTCAATTTATAGCCGTAATACATTGACATACGGGAATACTTGGTTCCTGTACCTAAAACATTGTCGGCGCTCACATGACCACATCTAAGGTACCGGCTTCAGAGTCAGGATTTGAGCTTTGTTCAAATGCTGTCGACAGCAGAAAAGATAATTGATGGTAGTCAAGCCACGCGATGTGCTGGCGACATGTCCAAGGTGTAGCCCGCCTCTCACCCATAGCAAGCTGGGATGGGCTCCAGCGATTCATGTGACCTGCAAAGCGGTGAGATCTGTGTCATTTGTTGGACTGAGTTACTGAATCGAATCGAATATTCCTCCAAATGCAGTCGTTAAGTTTAAGTTTGAAAATAATTTCTTCTATCGAGATGAAAAGTGTTTTCCCTCATGGGGAAATATGGTCTCATTAATAATTACCGGTACTGTCACATTTACAGTTCAACGTAAAATACCCAAATACTGAAGGAAGAGGTGAGAAACGAGAGTAAATTAATCAAAAGTTTCAGTTTATCTGACTGGAGGTGGCAGCAATAACAACAAACAAAAAAAATAACGTTGGATAGAAGTTTGGGTAAATCATTCGAACACAATCACAGTAAGATTGATCTAACAAAGAACCAAGATGAATTCAATAGCTGATCAAAACGCAGGAAAACAGAGACCTCAGGAAAGGAGATGAAATGTCAAAAAGCACAGAGGGGCTTCTGAAAATCCTTACAGCAAGAAAGGAAGCAGGAAGAAACCAAAGACAAAATGTCTCGAGAAAACGATACAAAAGGAGAGAAATCAGAATGAAGAATGAATGAAAATTAAACCCCAAACCACTGCAGCTCAGCCAAAGCGCTGTTGATTGCTCAAGCGGTATAATTTCTTTGTCATTATGAAGCCAAACAAACAATCAATGGTGGGTAATACTGATTACGTTTGTTTAGCACTCTAATTAAATAATTAATTAGAATTGATGTAGAATATATAACAAGGAACCAGCATGAGTCGGGTTGCAAAAACAAGCCGGTAACTTACTGCAACTCATTTACATGAAATAAAGGCCAAATAGCAGAAGCAACACAAGGCAATAAGTGTATCGAGGGTGAACTGCAAGTATAAATGCCCTCTGAGGAGAAAGTAACATTGAAAGTCTGCACCAATTTAATATTTAAACTTGTTTGGAAACTCGAGGACCCCCGAGTGGAGGAACACTTTCACTAAAGAATAAACCGTTGGCAGGTTAAACACTATCCAACAAATTCCACAGAGATGTTGGAAGCTATGGGAAAGATAATATAATTACCGGTATGTTGGTTCTTTGATTCCTTGAAAATCTAATCGAGCACTCCCTGACATGCAATTAATTTGACGTATCAGCCCGAAGTGGTCCCAGGAACGGGACTGGTTTTACCCAGGGCCTCTGACGATTGGAGGGGGAGGGGGGGGGGGGGGGGGGTGCAGAGTCTCTTCTCCTCTGGGCCCACGTAGAGTTCTAACCCTTCTCGGAGCCTTCCCTGGTGTTGTTTGATTCCAGTTCTCTCTCTATCTCTGGTACAGCGCTTGGGAGAAGGCCATAGGTCCTGTCTTCAAAGGTCTTCATAGTACATCCTTCCTGTCGACGGTCTGTGAGGCCAAAAACCAGATGGCTGCTAGTTTTTTTTTATAGTTTTTTTTATTTTAGTTGTGTTGCTGCGAACCTATAGTGCCTTGTTTGAATTCCATTTCAACCTTGTAGTCCTTGTTAAGGAATGGGCTGACAGAATGTAATGGAACTCCAGTGTTAACCCATCCACGAAGAATGCCAATGGTGTAAAAGGAAAAAAACAAATGGCAGCGCTTCTGTTCAACTGGTGGAAAAACTGAGCAACTGAGCTAAGGTCCCTTTGATGGCTGACACAACAAGCATGTTATCTGAATAAAGGCTTCCTCCTTTAGATCTTTTTTCAGTTATTTATGTAGTTTTCAAAATTCCAACAATTTATATGTAAATAAAACCTGAAACCTCACAATACAGAAAATGCGGATTTAAAATGAGCATCAAGGGAATTTTCTTTTTGTTGTTACTTTTGTGGGTAATTTGAGAGCCAATGCAAGATTAAATCACGGCATCTTCATCCAGAGATAAAATGTTTTTGAAGATGGTCTTGCTCTTTGGGTGTGTCTTTGGCCTTACGTCTAAAACAAACGATTTTTCAAGTCTTGGTATATACTTGTTTATTTCAAAATGGAAAGTTCATGAAAAATATCACAATGCCAACCTATCAATTTTTTTGTTGATTGGAATGATATTGTTTCTAAGAGATTGACATTTCTTGAGTCAAACCTCTGCGCTTCAAACCTAACCACAAGTTTTAACGAAACCACTCATCCTGATTTGTTTTAATTCTCTGAAGCCAGTCTTTTATACATTTTAAAACACTGAGTCTTCTGCCCTTTCTTCTCTTTCTCTTCCTTTTTCACTCAACTGTTCACATACGCCCATGACCCATGCAGAACGACTACCGCAAGCTATCCATGCAGTGTAAGGACTTTGTGGTCGGTGTGTTGGACCTTTGTCGGAACACGGAAGAAGTGGAGGCCATACTGAATGGTGATGTGGACCAGTGCCCTGCAAGCCCCTACAACCGACCCTGCCTCAGCCGTGTCAAGCTGGCCATCAAGTATGAAGTCAAGAAGGTATGATGAGCAAACATACCATAGGAATCCGCCATGTGCTGGGATGCACTGTCAAAGATTACAAGTAGCTGCAGTTATAGTTAATCTGAAAAATATCAGTAATCAATTCAGGAGCATTGTATGAAGGAAAAAAGCATCTGTGGTGGTTCTTTCACATTCGTTAAAGACCTATCGGCATGCGTGCACACACTGAATGTTTATCAATGTGGCCTATGCTAAGAACAGAGTTCATCCTTGCTGAACCGAAGTGTTCTTACAAGAGCCAGTCCTTCTTTCCCATTCCCATCTGTCTTTTATAGACACATATTTCCGTTTGACCTTCACGTCCTGCATGTTTATTCAAGTCACATACTATATATCCTCAGTGTGTGTGTGCGTGTGTGTCTTTCTGTTTGTTTGGCAGTAAAAGGCTTATTAGAGCTGTAGAGGAGAGTGTGACCAATACTCAGAGCTAATTACACTGCAGGCGGGAAGAAAGCTGCGGGTGAGATTGTAGTGGGACCAGGTGGCTGCTAGCAGGGCTGCATGTTTGCAGGATTCATGTTTTGGATCAGCGAGTTGGTAAACTAGTCGCGAGACGAGGAAACTGTTACTTATAATTGAATCTCCAATGGCTCCGTGAGATTTACCTCTGAATGTAGAAGTGCGTCATTAACATCGCATGCAGCGCTGCTGTTTGGTGGATGCCAGTCGGCGCCTCAGGTAAACGCTCCCTTTAGCTGATGAGGGAGGTTGATGAGGAAAGAGGTTGGTGTGATTGATTGTGGAAGAAAACAAAGAGAAAAGGAAGAGCATCAATGATAAGAGATGATCTGTTGCTCAGATCTTATATATGAATGAAACATAATACACGAGCCATGTGATTTCTTTTATTTTTTTACTCTGGCTAACCAAATGCAGGGCATTGAATTTCTCTGTGTGCATCCTTCATCGGGTTGGAACAAAAAGAAACAACCTTCCTCAGCAGACCTGCGCTTTCTGGGATTAATCCACTTCCTTTCTTGGAATAAACTTGTCAACAGATGCTGACCAAGACTTGTCCAAAAAAGCTACCATGCATGAATGGAAGCACTTGGTGCCTCTTATTTGCTGCTGGTTTTCTTCTGCATATTCTATGTTACATGGACATTTTCCAACCTGTGCAAACATTCTCCATTATAAATTGGGGACCATGAAAAGCAGCTCACCCTCCCAGCTGCTTCAGAATATCTTTAATATTAATACAGGGAGGAGCATCACAGGCCCTCTCCATGAATATTAAGTAGATTTTTTTTTAAACTGGTTCCTTTTTACATTCATTTCATTAGCTTAATCCCAAAGCAGAAAAACATGACTTTTCACGATAACGGTAATTATGGTGCTATTCTATATTCTAGGCAACAATTAGAGAAAAACTAGAAGAGCACTTGGAGAGCGCAGACCTCCGCCAAGCAGCTCATTCCCCTCCTATTTGGATTTACACCGTCCACATGGTGATCTGGATCTTCATCAAAATATTCTAAATGGTTCTTACCTTTATACACCAACCATGGAAAGTGAAAGTGAATCAGATTTGATGTGTATTTTTAACAGATTTTTGAATCTATAAATGGAGTTTTCAATGATAACATTTAATATTCCTTCCTGACCTCATTCTGGATCAGATCCAGAAGACATTTTGCATGATAGTTCATATCGGACCCCTTTATGACTGTGGTTGTTGGTGAGTGAATTAAATGCATAATTTACAAGATATGACCTTTTGAAAAAGCCTCCATTATAAGTAAATGGGGAAAGTCCGGATTTTTTTTGTATCAGACAGACAGATCAATGCTGGCAGAAACCTAACCTCCTTGTTTAAGGTAACAATCCAATCTGCTGCTTTTTGTATGAATATGCAAAGATCATTGATCACTATCAGCCCTGCTCGGTGAGGTCATGCTGGGCAGTGTTACAGGCAGCATAACGGTCGACATGGCATGTCCAGATGCCTGTCACATGTGGTCAAAGTGAATCTGTGAAGAGAACAGGGCGTCATTGACAGACCTGATAGTTCTGGTGTTCTCTGGTGATTTCCATTCAAGCTGCACAGTGCAGGATCATAAGATTAGACGGTCCCACTTCAGAGCGTTGGGTTTTCATGCCATGCTCACGGAGCCTGTCACTGATACGTACACCAGTCGCCAGCTGGATGTTATTTTGTTGGGTTCCTGTCACTTTCAATTTCACCAACGCAGGTAAATCTGATTAAACATCACGGGCAGCGTATATTCTGCCTTTAGAGTCCAGATACTGCCGTTATTGGCTGATTACTCTGACTCGAACTGATGAACGATGAAGTTGGGGAGTCTGTGGAGAGGGGTGGGGGTGGGGGGAGGAGCAGACCAAGTAGTTCAAAGATGCTGATTATGTTGGTGCGTCATTGTACCATCAGATAGACGATCATCTGATGAGGAAAGGTGATAACTTAATGGATGACCACAGACAATGGTGATGAAATTAAGTCTGCAAATGTGTGAGAGGTATAAATGACATGAGAAACAAACATATGCACTGTTTATTTATGATAATATGTATATGTGCATTCATATAATTCAGTAAATGCTCAAATAAATCTGTTCTACAGGGTTTTCTGCTAAATATTGACCAACATGCAGTGCCAGCTGTCAGTTTGTTATAGCCTCCCTGTTTGTGACTGCTGGGCTGTTTCAGTGTAGCTGCTACAGGCTGCATTCTTTCAAAATGCTGGACAAGGTGGTAAAAGCACATTTTATTGCTTCTCTGAAAATCTCCTTCTAAATGTCTGTTATGGCTGCAAGTTTCTCGTGTCTGTCTTATTTTTTCTCCTTGTCCTCAGTCCCCATTTCCTCTCCCTTGAATTTTATCTTTTACACTTCTTATCGATGTCTGTCTCTCCAGTTTGTCGCCCATCCCAACTGTCAGCAGCAGCTGCTGACTATCTGGTACGAGAATCTGCCTGGTCTGAGACAACAGTCCGTCGGGGTGAAGTGCTGGACAGTGCTGGGGGTAACTGTAGGTCTGCCCTTCCTGGCCATCGCCTACTGGATTGTGCCATGCAGCAAGGTAGAACCACACACCCACAAAGGGGAGGAGTTTCCTTTGTGGACTGGAGATAATGTCAGTGTTTGCAGTTTCTTATTGCGTTTGTCTTTCTGCATCAGTTTTGATCTGATTGAACTTCAGGAGATTTTACGCCTCCTACAATTTGATACTAGGCTTGGACTGAAAGCCAGAATGATTTAGAAAATTTCACAGCCTCTCTGAAAAAGATATAACTTTTTAAAAACAAGTTTATTTTAGATTTTACCAAAAACAAATTGTAGGTTAGAGATTGTGTTGATGCATGGGTTCCATTTCTGTAACCATATCTTTGAATCACAATCTTTTTAGTCAGGATTATTCAGGAAGAAGTCATATGTAGCCAAAACTCAATATTAATTCATTGATTATTTATCAGGATATTCAAGTTTGGACCCTAATGCTGGACAGACAGACATAATACCTTTAAACACCACAGGCTTCAATGTAAAAGCAGCCGTGCAATCGCCATTTGAGGATAAGGCCCCAAAACCACATTTTGTTAATATGACATCAGGGAAATTATCTGGCTGCGCACACACACACACATTACTCACACTGGAGCTGTGTGCAAATCAGCTCGTCAACCTGGATAATCGTCTTCCTCATCATCAAGTGCTGTGTCTAGCTTTGTGTGTGTGCAAACATGCTGTGGTAGGTTCAGAAACGTGTTTAGATGCTGAGTGGAACTTGTACAGTGTGACTATTTGATTAGGCTTTCTTTTTTGGTGGGCGGCGGGTGAGAGAGAGACAGGGGGAGAGAGGGCTGGAGGAAGAGGGCGAGAGCAGCTGCTCTCAGGTGTGTGACAGATGATGGAGGGTACTCATGTTGAAAGCCTCCCTGTTGAAACAAGGAATCACTCATGAGATTCTGCCTTAGATCTCAGTGTGCCACAGAAACACTTGTATTTCCCATGAGTATTGTGTGTCTGTGTGCGCACATACATGCATGTGTGGTTATATTTTTAGATCATTTTAACCTGACAAATTTATTTTGGAACAGCAGCAGCACAGAGGGTGGGGGCTCGTGAAAATCAGCAACATACAATAGGGAATTATTTAGCATGCTTATCAGTTAAACATAACACACTTCACTCAATTTATGTTCATTAATTAAAAAATTATACAAATTGCATAAATGTCTGCTCAGTATATATCGGTCCAGATTATTTCAAAAGACATGTTGATGAGGAATAATGAAGCATACGACGGGTCCTTTCTAGCCTTGTGAAACTTCCATTTTGCACAAGACATCGTATGCGGTCAGCACGCCCTTGTTACTAGCAGCCTCCACGTTGTCAGAAGAGGCAAGAAGGTTCTTGTCACTCTGCAGTCGATTTGATCTTGGATCTGCATTTTTAGCGCAGAGTTAATTGACGAGCCTTATCAGCAGCACAGATGGAGGGAAGGAAAGAGAATCATCCCAGTGGCAGGAGGACTTTCAGCAGAGGGTCTGAAGGGTTAAGGTTTACCAGACTTGCAGTATACGTAGGATAGAAGTATTTGTTTCATGGGGCAGCTACTGAATCTGGTGTGTTAGTGTGCATGCAGAGAGTAAAGATATCCTGTGGGTAGTTAATATTGAACTCAGCGGGCTTGGGATCTCAGTGATGTCTGTATGGGGTGTGTGTGTGTATGTGTGTTTGTCCTGCCATATTTTCATTCAAATATGAGAAGCTTCCCTCTGTGTGGCACAATGTTTGACGCTCATCCAGCAACACAGTACATAACATTTTCCTCGCATTATTTCCCTCTGCGATTTGTTTAGCCTCGAGTTGGGATTTGGTGCTATAAGCACATCCACGAAATACAACAGCTGCTGTCTGCCTGCTCAGATGGTTGTGATGGTTGGGTTTCAGAATCTAATCTCCACGGATTGAGGAGACTGTGAAAAGTGTGAACACGGTCATACCTGTAAATAAAAGCAGATATTTTTGTTTGATTGCAACTTGAACTTCAGTCTGATTCTCCTCTTGGATTGCGTTTTCATTTCTCAAGTGATGAATCCATAAAAATGCTATTAGATCATGTTTAGACATGATATAATAATTTCTTCATGTGTAAAATGATATTTGTCAAATTCCTCAACTGGCAACGCGAGGAAAGCATAGGTGTAGTATGTATGATGCTCAAACACTGACGCATATTTGGCCTGAGAACAATATGCAAACAATATTGCTGTTTTTAAGAATCAAGAATCAAAAGACTGACAAAATAAAAGTGGCATAACCATCTATAATTATTCCCTGCATGAAGAGGATCCATTTTCATGAACCACGTTTCTTAAAGCAGGCTCTAATAAATCAACGGTTTAGTCTGTCCAGGATTCAGCAGGTGGCCACAGTGAAACTACACGCTTTAATTAGGGGGGTCATTGTTACCAAACCAGATTCAAACAGTGAATATCACGTAAACCAGAGCAGTCTGACAAACATATTTGACTGCGGCTGCTGCTCTGTGTCTGTGTTTTGCGTGTCTGATCATGCCCTCGTTCCTCCCACTTCCAGATTGGTCAGATCCTGCGAAGCCCCTTCATGAAATTTGTGGCTCATGCCGTCTCCTTCACCATCTTCTTGGGTTTGCTCGTCATCAATGCCTCCGACCGCTTTGAGGGTGTTAAGAACCTGCCCAATGAGACCATCACAGACCACCCGCGGCAGGTGTTCAGGCTGAAGACCACCCAGTTCTCCTGGACAGAGATGCTGATCATGAAGTGGGTGTTGGGTGAGTGGCCACACAGCAAGCCATCATGAAATTAGCCACAGTAGCAGCTGATCGAAATGTAACGAAATACAGCCGCCACCCAGCAGGGTGTTTAGGTTGGAATTGCTGCATTGATGGGCCAATTGCACAAATAAAAAAAGGAAATCATTCACTTTGAATTTGCCTTGTTGAATGATGCTTTTTGTCCAGCTTTAATATGAGGAACAATTAAAGCTTAATTTCGCAAAATATCAACCAAATCAATAAATCCAAGTCCTTTTTTAATCTTTCATGGATTCAAATAAGTATTGCAGGGTGAATACAATGCGAGCAAGACCTGTAGGAGCAGTGGCCACGCTGTTCTCATGATTAGCCGGGGGCAAATTTAGATGTTGGCCTGACAGGCGGTGGTGAAGACGTATGAGAGACGGGAGAAGAGGAGGAAAGACGGGAGCAGTGGTGTGAGACAGGTGAAACTAAAAGGCCAGGCATGAAGAAACAGGCAGATCGACAGGGATGACAGAAAGAAAGATGGGTACGAGCAGATAAATGGCCACTGGCGATGTTTATCAGACCTCAGCTACCTCCCATCTGCTGATGCTCTTCTTTCCATCCACACACATAACAGCATTATGTGGGTGGTTTGTGTACACCGGTTTCTATTTTTATTTGCTTATGTGTAATGACACCCTTTAATCTCCAGATGTGGAGATTTCCAGAAGCAGGTGCTCGTGGCTGTGTGAGTGCTTGTGAGTGTGCAGGAAATAATGGTGGCTCGGATAGAGCAGAGTAATTGTAATTCCTGCAGTGTCTCTCCAAAGCCAATTAATTCTTCGAACGATGATGGTGATAAAGGAGACAATTTACCCCTCGATTGGGTCCAAATGGCATGTGGTAGTCCTGTTTTCACTGAGTGCGAGTGTGTCGTCTTTTCCCAGGTATGATTTGGTTAGAATGCAAGGAGATCTGGAGTGATGGGCCCAGAGAATATGTCATGCACCTCTGGAATGTTTTGGACTTTGGCATGTTGTCCATATTCGTGGCATCTTTCACGGCACGCTTCATGGCGTTCCTCAAGGCCTCCAAAGCCCAGCAGTACGTGGACCTGCACGTGCCAGACGACGACATCAGCAATGCTTCACTGCCTGACGAAGTGGCATACTTCACTTTCGGTAAGCCATATTATATTTGCTGAAGCTCATGTTAAGTCATCCCCCCCCCAGCCAGTTATAGCATATATTTCTCACCATTCAATTACTCTGATTGAAGCAAAAGCACACAGCCTTATCAGCTAAATGCTTCCCAAGAAGGGATCATTTGACATCATCCCATGAAATGTAATGTCTTTCGTGAGATTCTTGGATCGTTATTGTTCTGCATGAGTCACTGATGAGGAAGAGCATATTAAAAACGTCAACCTAAAAATGGCTCCTCTGAAACGTGCTGCTGGAAGCACATCTACCAGCTTCAGGCTACTGGACGGGGACACTCCTGAGTGGCCCGCTCAGAGAACCTTCATCAGTACTGTCATCTGGTGGTTTGACACGGTCATGGCACATTATTAAAGCGAAAGGGGAGTGTTTATTACTAGTGTACCTGGTATTGTTGTCCATATGTCTCCTTTTCGTTACCAAAAGGATATATTGTATGCACTCCAGTTTTGCAGCAAATTATATTTTGAACTTGATTCTCTTTTCTTTCTTTCTTAATTTGTTTGCCGTTTGCCATTATGGCTTTTAATTTATTTATTTTGTACCTCCTTTTTTCTTCAAGGTAAAATGTTCTCTCTGTTTATCTGTCTGTCTCTTTTGCTGCCACTCCCTCCTGTTCTCTCTCTCTGTGTCCTTATTTCTCAGACTCACTGTCCTTTATCCATTCTCGTCGCTGTACACGCATCTCATACTTATTGGATTTCCTCCTCCTTCATCCTTCTTTTCCCTCATCACATAACGCTGATACTCATTATCCCTTTTTCCTACATCACAGTACATGTTGATTAAAGATGCAGGACTATGCTCTTTAGGAAAATCTCTAGCAAACGTGGAGATCCTACTTTATATTCTCATTGCATACCAGGAAAAACAAATGCCGTCATCCTAACTGCAACATTTCTGCTGTGAATGTTTATGGTCCCATGACAAAAATAACCACTGAATTAAGTGAGGAATAATTATATAATATTCTAAGGCTCATGCAGCATAATCAGTTTAATTGTCCAGAAAAAGGACTGAACATTTATAATGTAGCAATACAGTTATAAATGTAAATTCCAGGGTAGTGCGACGTTGCATTTGCACTAATTAACACACATTCAACCATACATTCTGCATCATTGTGCAGTTTTATCCATATCACCACACATTTAATTGAACTATAGCAGTTTCCATAGTTCAGCCTGCAACCTGGTGGAGGAACTCATCATTAATCCTGGAACTTTTAATGCCTGGCTGAAGTGAGTAAAATCCAAGAGCTCATTGTTTCATTGTCTTTATGTAAAAACAGCCCCCTTGGAATTACAAGATGACTCAGCAAGCCATGTTTTGACTCTTCAGGAGCTCATTCAGATGAGTCGAGCCCATCTATTCATTTGTCTTTGATTTTCTTCCAGCCAGGAACAAGTGGCGTCCTTCAGACCCTCAGATCATCTCAGAAGGCCTGTACGCCATTGCTGTGGTGCTCAGCTTCTCCCGCATCGCTTACATCCTGCCAGCCAATGAGAGCTTTGGCCCACTGCAGATCTCACTGGGACGCACAGTCAAAGATATCTTCAAGTTCATGGTCATCTTCATCATGGTGTTTGTGGCCTTCATGATCGGCATGTTCAACCTGTACTCGTACTACCTGGGAGCCAAGTACAATCCTGCCTTCACCACGTGAGTTACGCTTGGCTGTGATGTGCGTCACTTTTTTTTGATGGTTATGTCCAACCATGGATGAGCAGGGTGCAGCTGGAACTGTGTACACTGTGCACTAGAGCTGGGCTTTACTCCAGCCTGGACTCTTTGCTGCATGGTACCCCCCCCCCCCCCTCTACTTTTCCCATCACACTTAAGTTGTTGCTAAACAATTAAGAGAGATATTCTGAAAGTTGCATGCCTTTCCAAAATAGATACCTCATGATGGCGCTGTTGTTCATGTTTAAATTAGAATTGATGGCAAATGAATTCAAAGAACTCTTGTTAAAGGGTCTCATTGGATGTGACTATATTGGCAGATAAAGGCAGAGATCAAGGAAATCCTCATGAGAAGATCAACTGTCAGATGTCCTGCCTAATGAGACTGCTTGCTGAGTTCATTAGATCCATGGCGCTTCGTCCGTGGCAGAGATTAAAGTTTAATCTTTTATCAGACTTAATGGTGACCACCTGAATATTATGTTAATTTTTTTAAAGGAGGCTGGGGTAAATGCAACGTCTCATTCATTAGCTTTTACAACAAACACTGTGGATTTATCTCACAATTTTAACAAATGGGCAGAACATTTGGTTTCGACTGTTTTGCATTTAGTGTACCAAAGAAAATAGATCATCTGTATTACTTCCATGAAGTCATCACAGTTTTAAATGAAATTTAACAGTGCCAGGCAAATCTCCTATTCCCACTATTGTAATGACCCGTCCTCCTCTCTCCTTCTGTCTTGGTAGGATGATAAAGGTTTCATTAATCAGAGTAGGCTGGGCCATGGTGTGACAATTGGAGGATTCTCAAAAATAAAATGCTGTCATCCAAATTCTTTTTAATTATAGAAGTATCAGATCAGGACTCGGTATCGGTTAAAAATCAAATCACTTGGACTCCCAGGCAACCCCCCTCCCCCCCCTGATTGGGACATCCTTATTATGCTTCAGGGTAATATTGCACATTGAATTTGCAGTGTTCCTATCAGGTGCAGTAATGGCTCCTCTGTCTGATTTAATGGTTCTGAGATCCTTCCAGAAGGCCTCAATTCAAATATGTGAGCTTCACGGTGCAACAAGGCCTTGGGGAAAGTTCTGTAAATGTACTCCAGGGAGGGGAGAGAATAGCCGATGATTTGTAGGGGCTCTGGAAAACATTTTCCTCAGCTGCTCCAGAGCAACTAGCAAAAAAACAACACGCATAGACTCTTGACAGAGGAATTATTCTCAAGAAGTGTTTTTATTGTTTTATTTCTGCGTGTGGATGCAGAAATGGGTCTGTAGATTGTGGAGTAACAGAGTCTGTAAATGTCTCCATGAATGGGGCTATTGGTGAGTCTGGGGGGGGGGGGGGGGGTGCTATGTAGATCCACTGTAGCTCGACTAATGACATGGAAAGACGCTGATCCTGAAGTGGTATTTGTTCAAACTCCAATAGTAACCAGTCTGTTTGGGATAGAGGCAGAGCCTTGGTAATTATAGCCTCACAACACCCCCCTGATGTTTCAGACCAGACTCTGCCCCATAGACGCAGCGCTGGGACAGAGGCAGCCACCATGGATCAATTTGCTCTGTATGCAAATCGATGTGAGCGGAGTGGACGGGGAGGCTGGTAATGATGTGGCGTCCGACCGGTTTCTCCAATCTCTTCATTATTACTGCTGCGAGTGCCACCTGAAGACGGCCATTAAAGCTGATGATTGGTCTTCTTGGCAGAGGGATGATTGTGGCAGACCTGAAGCAGGGAGTGAAACACTCATGTGTTTGTATCTCCATGTGCATGTGGCACAGTAGCAACTTCTTGTAAAATGTCTTGAAGGAATGCAGCAGTAAGAATTTATAGACTTTGGGTTTATTGTTGCCCGTGGAGATTTAGTCTAAAGACATGTTTGAAGTAGGAACTCATCCTTTCCCATCAGCCACCCTGAGTGATGATGTAATTGTCTCACATCTGTAGGTCACTCATTCATCTTTGGCTGCTGACAGAATCTTTGATCATTATTCATGTTGGAATGAAAACTCTGTATGTGTGTTGTCATTCACGGTCACATATTTCTAAAAAAAAAAAAAACATCTCCAGATTCAAATTGATAACATCAGATCATTTGTGTTTGAGTCCAATAGAGCATTCTGGATTGTGATTTCAAATGAATGGGAATATTGTAAGTAACTTCTGGGGAACTAATGAGAGTTGGTAGGTAAGCATCGGTTAATGAGTTAGTTAACTAACTAAGAAAGTAATTAGTTACATGTTGTTCATGCTATAGTGATGAATATTCCCAATAATTATATATATATATAGAGAGAACTAAATAGTTATGATGATTAGTTATCAGAGAATGAATCCTATATTTATCAATTAATATGTAACAATTAGGCCAGGAATATCCATAAAAGGAGCTTAGTCAAATATCTTTCCCAGTATATAACTTTAGAACAATGAATTGCCATAATTACGCAAAATGTCATCAGCACAGCAGATGTTTAGCTTCCATTACCCTCCTATATTCCTCCTGTGTGTTATATGAAGCCTGGGAGCGATTGCCATGTTTATGACCTGCTGAGCATGCACCTTAGAATCACTGATGATAAACATGAGTGACTGGACTTCTAGTGTGAGAACTCTTCTTTTCCAAAATGACTTGACCCCACACTGTGGTGTGAATACAGCAGCTCCTCTGCTCAGAGGCCTCAGAGGCTGCGATTTCTGCTTTGCTGCGCACATGGATCCCGAGATCCAAGGCAATGTGATGAGCAAACTGGCCGGACCGTGGCTTCAGACGAGTTTGTCATATAAGAATGACAGATGGGTTTGAGACAGACAGTTAAAGTGATTGTGGTTGTAGGTACAGAAGGAAATTGCAGATGGAGTGCGTTATCATCCCTGCTGATTGTTGAGGCTAGACATTCATTGAAGCTGGCGTCGAACGTCTGTGTAATAGTAAAAGTCTCAGCGACGATATAAAAGTGTTTGTTTTCCTGTTTCTAAGGTGCCCCCTCTGAATTACCTGCTGACAAAAGCTATCAGAGATGTTTCAACATGACAGATGCTTCTTAATATTCATTGTTGTTGTCAGTATCGCCACCAGGGGTCGTTCTCGTGTTAAATCTCACCTGTCTTAGAAGAGCATTGGCACCAAAGCCTGGACTGAGTTGTCTAGAGAGAAAATAATTAAATATTTCAACAACAAAAATATTATTAAGAATTTGAAATCTATGCACTATGATGCATTCTTGTGAATCTTTTCTGTCTGTGCATGTTTATTATTCTGCCCCACCCAAATGCTTTCAGAGTGTGATATGTTTGATGGGGCTAATTGTGAATTCAAAACAACATCGCTCTGTCATTCAGTAGAGGACACGAGACAGTATGGATGCAAGCATATGCGCTTGTGCTCAGTTCTGTGTGTGGGCTGTGTGTCTTTAACTGTCTGCCAGGACATGTTTGATGGGGGGCAGAAGAAAGGGCTGTTCTGATAGCTCTGATATGGGGGAAAGGAGCAGGGAGCCAGGTGGAGGTACTAATGATACCTCAGGAGGGTCCATTCAGACTCTGGGACAGAAGGAGGGATGGGTATAGTGCAGGGGTGTAGCAGATGATATCACTCTGTCATACACACAAGCTAACATTCACACAAATACACACATATATGCACAGCTGGGTAGTGCTTAATGAAGACTGAGCAGAAATAGCCCCACTTGCCCAATCCCCAGAGGAGCGAAGACTCTGACGGGGCTATCTTACTCACACACAATGCTTCCTGTTGAGTGCACACACACTAATGTTCTCAAACATACAAAAACACTGGAGTGGGGTGACACATGGAAGGAGAAACATACTGACACTTTCTCAGCCTCACTTTATTTTAGTTATCGGGGGGGGGGGCATGCAATGTCAGGTGCTGTGGAGGGCAAATAAACATTTATGCACAGATCAATTCACACACACTCTTATCGGGATTCTGATTTGGACAGTGCCGCTGAGGCAGTGGACCTGTCTCCATGTTTTAGTCAACCATGCATGACAATGCTGCATAGAAAGAGAGAAGAGGAGGAGGAGGACAGGAGAGGCAGAGGCAGAAAAAGGAGAGATGGATGAAACTTGTTTGAAATAGTCAGAGGTGAAAGCTGTCCACATTTTCTGTGCAAAGACCTTGAAAAATAATCTTAACATTATACAGATTCCAAATACCGAATGAATGTACCCAAAAAACGAGGAGAAATACAAAGAAGGGTGATTGTGGCTCAGCTGTAAACAAAAATGCAGTCGACCAGCCAGGATGCCGAGAATAAGAGGTCAAACAGCCTGAGGTAAAGACTAGGCATAACCTCCTATGACGCACTGAGCTCCTCTCTCCATCTGCTTATTCACATTTTATGAATACATGGCAGTAATCCCTCTCTCATCCTTGTAGTGTGGCTCTCGTTCCCTCTGTTTGTCCCTCTTTCTGTCTCTCAGTCTGCAGGTCCTTCTGTCTGTGGCGCTGCAGAACCTGAACCTGCCACTGTCAAATAGGATATATTTATCGCTAGCATTAGCATTTATAGTTTTATAAAGCAGCTCTCTAGTCAGTGGTTTGCTCAGCAGCTTATATGTTGAAAATCACTGGATGTAGTGTAAATACATTGTTTCTGTCTGCTCCTGCTCGCTGTCGCTCTATCACTCTCTCTCCCTCCCTTTGTTTTTGACTCTCCTCGTACCTGTCCTTGTCTCTCCCCCTCTGTCATTGTCTCTCTGTCTTCCTACCTCTGTCTCTCTTGCTCAACCCAGCCGGTAAAGACAGATGGCCGTCCGCTAGGAGTCTGAGGTTCTATTCAAGGTTTCTGTCTCTGTTAAATGGACGTTTTTCCTTGCCTCCATTGTCAAAGTGCTTGCTCCTGTAGGACGAAGTAGGTTCTATCTCTCCCTGCAGGTCTTTCCCTGTTACTCCTGTAAAGTTCCTTGAGATAACTTTCTGTTATAATCTGGGGGGGCGTGAAGTTGAGGTTGAAGACCAAAAGAACATGTCAGGCAGAAGTAAGAGAAAAGCGAGAGGTGCGAGTCGTTGAGTCGGAAATTACAGAAAGTTGGAATAAGGCTGCCAGACTGGACTCGTGATGAGAGAGAGACTAGGTCTGAAAGGAGAAGTGGCTGAAAGAAATGCTTGAGACGGGGTTGGAGTTGGCAAAAAAGAATGTATTCACTCTGAAAGCAGATAGGAGTGTGCTCAGCCTTTAGCAGATGAACAAATGTGAATGTGAAGGGAGGAAGCATGGACCACAGGACACTCCTACCTCCACTCGACGATAGGAATACTGTTAAGGAAATGTCACGACCCACCCTACTATGCTTCTGATTGCCTCGGCATAATGACGACATTTCTTACTTCAACTCTCACTTGAGGAACCTCGAGTACATGAGAAATGTCATCGTCACACCGAGCCTGTCATAGGCAGAGGAGGGTGGGTCAATGCGTCATAATAGTCTTGGATCTTTATGGAGGGAATGCTGGCCGTGGCAGAGCTCTCTGATCTTATCACAGAGGGATAGGGGATTACATCAAACATATAGCACCCCAGCATGAACCTGTCTGGCAATGTCCTGGATATGTCCTAATACCACGAGTTCAGCTGCAGAGGCTACTCCCCTAATGACGCCTCAACTGATAACGTGCCCAAAGCATTCATTCTAGCAAGAAACTTGCATTAAGGTTGAGAATCACAAAGTTGAATCAAGCAATAAATGATATACGACAGCAACGATGGTCACACTACGACCAGAAAACACTTTGCGTTATAGCTGTAACCTGCAGACTTTGAAAATCCATAAAACAATCTACAAAGCAGAGGCATCTGTCAATGAGCTAACGGGCCAGCTGCCAGTTGTTCTCTATACATATCCCAGCAACGTGATAACTGGATGGATTATTTTGACATTGATTGACTGTCGGTGGCAACTTGGTTCATTTCAGAACCTATTCCAACCCTTGGGAAAGGAATCAATTCCTTCAAAATGCATGGCTGGTCTAGTCAATTGATAGTTTCAACATCCTTTGGAGCAAATACATTTTTTTTTTCCATTCAAAAATGACTATCTATATCATGTTGATGCTCTTGGGATGTTAAAAGCTAGAATGTAAATGCACACAGGTGCAGGTCAAATGTACCCCCCTTACGAGACCCTATGCCCCCAAATCCCACAGCGTATTTAAAAATAACAAGTAGACAAGTACGGACATATTCTCCTGTTGGTCGCATGCACTGCTTCAGCAAGTGGATACATTCTGTGGGATGTGTTCGAATCTTCGTTAACAGTTTTAGTGATAAATGAACAAAACGAAAGGATTTTTAAACTGGCTGCTATTTTTTTTTATTATAGGGGGTCAGAAATTAGTCCCAAGACGTGGGTTAGTGCTGCTTACAATAATAATAAAAAAAAAGATGAAGGAAGAAAAGATCAGGCGACAAAGGAGAAGGCAATTCTAAAAAAAAAAAAAATAGTTCAAAGACGTTGAGGTCAATTCCCTATCAAAACATTTTTAATTGCTCATCTTGTGGAGTTATATTCCCAACTTAATAAGATTTGTTTCACAACTTGCCTCAAGACATGCAACAAAACGGTTTCTGTTGATTTGCTGTCTTTATGTCTCAGTTTAAGCCCTGTGGTCTGTCACACAAATACGCACACGGCCTCATGAAATGCAAACACATAACATTTGTTCAATTCCTTGTTCTGGTTCCCTCGCTTTCTGTCTCCAAACACACTCAAAGGATGAGCGGCTGCATGCTTTCAATCATTCATTAATTCAAAACTGATATATTGGCACTATGATGACAGCTCTTTTGAATTTAATGTTTAAAGATATTTCATCCGCACATGCATGCTGGAATAGTGGTCGAGAGGAGAGGAGAGATTAATATCTTCCTAATGACAGAAGGTACGAAGCAGGGAGACGGAACAGAAAATGAAATGCAGTCCTTTAGAAAATCTAGATTTGCATTTATATACAGCCAATGTCACAGTAATTCTACAGATAAAATAGATTGATACAGAAATGGCTAAAAGCTGTTCGGATGAAAGACTGAAAGAGCTTGAGGAAGGGAGGGAGGGAGATGCGGAGAAAGATATAAAAGCACTGTAATGGGAATGTAATGAGAAAATGGGTGCGAGAGAAAGAGAAACCTAATGAGAGGCAGACATGAGAAAGAAGGAAGAAGATAGAAAGAAGCAAAAACAAGTGACAAACACAAAGCCACAGAGATGGGGGGGGGGGGGTGTGATTTTTTTCAGATGGTGATTGGGTTTAGACTGATCCCGCAGAGCTGAGGTGACTCACCAGTCTCCCCCCAACACGCACTATGCTGTCAGTGTGTGCGTGTGTGTGTGTGCTTGCGTGCACGAAGACACCGTATTGGGCGCTGCCAATCTTAATGATAGATGATAACACACTGTCCATCTCTGTCTCCAGATGCCCACTGTCCCTGCTGATTCACTGCCTGGTGTACAATTCTGCACAACACACACACTCTCTCACACACACACACACACACAGAGCACTGAGCATCTCATTTGTTCAGTTCCTCGAACACGTGGAATAAACCAGTATCTCGGCTAGTAGGAGCAAAAAGCTATTTATTGATCAGATTGTCAATCTCACTTTGACCCAGAGAGCTATCTCACAATAATTCCAATGCTCAGAAACTCAGGAAAACAGTGTCCAGTCTGGAAGAAGACTTTCTACTCGCATGCAGTATATATCTTCTCCTTACCACGGTGTATTCAGGATGGAGGTGGAATGCATGCTGTCAAGACCCACATGGTTAACTCATATGGGGGCCATAAGGAGGGGTTCTCTTTCCATACTGCTGTCCTGACACACACATTTCTAACAGACCTTTTGTCATTTCAATTTAGCAGCCAAGCTGAGCAGACGGGCAGTGTGCAGGAATAGTCTGCTACTTATTGAGAGTGTAATTTTAACAATTGCTGAGGACACTTATCCCTGCAAGTGTCTAAATTCAATAGCACATTAAAGTGGCCTGTAATGGAGCCCTTCATCAGTATCTACACTCACGATTTCTGAGCACAGAAATCTAAATCAAATGCAAAATTTGCCCGGGTGTGAAGGAGAGCTGGGGAAGACTAGAATATTTAGATTAAAAAAAAGATAATTGGAAAAATTGCATAATCTGGACCAGATAATTGTCCTATTTTAAAGTGTCTTATTTCAAAGACGTGGACAATGTTTTTTTTATCTTGTGAGAGAGGTTCCAGATAAGTGATTTAAAGGAGGGAAGCTGAAAATAAACCAAAATCACCCTTTGCAGCTCTCCTGATTGCATGATAGGCTGTGGATATGTGTGATGGTGAGGGAGAGGACGATGTTGCTGAACATAGCATTTGGTTGTCGTTTGTCTCAGAGCAGACTGATGGCGAGGACGTCTAACTCAAAGGACTGATGCTATTCAAGGTTGTCACTGATGTTCTTCTATTAGTCTCGTTATTTGCTCATCTCATCTCTCTTTTTAAAGACCAATAAAAAAAGAGAAGCGGAGTCTTCTGTGGTTGAGAGAGAGCGATTGCACCTCAACACAATCTTCAACACTCATTATAAACTCTATGAATAGCTAGAGGTTTGATGCATAGATCCAGGTTATCAGTGATTCGACACATAATATCACAAGTGTCTTGAAGGTTGAATAGTGGGGTTTTTTTTGTCTGACTGAAAGGTTAAAGCCGACGAACGCAGAGGGGTTTGTTTCCATTGGTCTGTAAGGATGATGATGATTCATATATTTATTAGATTGAATGTTAGAGCAGTACAAGTACAGTCAAACAATAGTATGTATTACAGTACAAGTACAGTCAAACACTCTGTCTAAGAGGAGCATTTCAAAAAAGCCCTTGCGGTCTTGTTTCCATTGAAAGGAAGACAGGTGGACCGATTTATCTGTTTGTGTCTGTTTTCTAATACATTTTTAAGGTTGCATTTTTTTGCTCTCTGCTTGCAAATGAAACTGCATCTCTGAGAACTGAAGCTGGAAGCTTCCTACAGCCACAGACCCACATAGCTTCTCTCCCCGCAGCCACGTGCCAACTCCAGCCCCCCCAGCAATCCCAGCAGGAGGCTTCTACCTCCTTGCCACATGCCAGTCAAGGAATATTTACTGGCAGACACGTACCTGAATGTTAATGTTGACAGGTCTCACAACGTCTTTGCTGCTTACATGTCTCGAATGCCTACGTTTCACTGTGGAACCCAGGACAGAACATGCTTTATTTTCTAAATGAAAGAACAGGAAATGCATAATGGTTTCAGGACTCATCAGGTATTTCATCAGTGCCACATCATAAACCCCACAACTGTGTGTTTGTATTTGTGTGAACGCGCAATAAGCTGCTAACACAATTCCTTGTCCACTGATTTCTCACTGCTGCATTTTCTCCTTCATTCCCTCCAGGGTTGAGGAGAGTTTTAAGACTCTGTTCTGGTCGATTTTTGGGCTCTCTGAAGTGATCTCAGTGGTTCTGAAGTACGACCACAAGTTCATAGAAAACATCGGCTATGTGCTATATGGAGTCTATAACGTCACAATGGTGGTGGTTCTTCTCAACATGCTTATAGCCATGATCAACAGCTCATACCAGGAGATCGAGGTAAGTAAGTTGATCAGTGTCGCTTTGTATCCACTCAGTCTGCTTATGAGAGTGAGAGCTAAAAACATCACAAATCAAACGTGTTAAGAGTTATTCCAACATGCTTAGATGACTGAAACTTACTTTTCTGCAAGAAATCTGGGCTGTCTGGCAGGGTCCAAGTGAGGCTTATTTCCCACAAACACAGAATTACATTTGTCTTTATTCACACATAGCACTAGGACACATTAGTTTCCTGTGTTAAATGGTTGATAAATCTGTTCTAACATTGGTTTTATCGTTTTGCCTCGACTGTCTTCTTGACCATGACACGATATTATCAGTGCATGTCGGCCTGTCTCTGCAGGAGGACGCTGATGTGGAGTGGAAGTTTGCACGGGCCAAGCTGTGGCTGTCCTACTTTGATGAGGGTCGCACACTGCCCGCCCCCTTCAACCTGGTTCCCAGCCCAAAGTCGTTCTACTACCTGGTCCTCCGCATCAAGTCCTGCCTGATATGGCTCTGCAAGGCCAAAAGCCATCGGCAAAACAATGAATTGGAGTTGGGCATGCTAAACCAACAGGTCAAGGTCAGCATGGAGATTCCATTTAGATTCACTTAATGGACTGTTAAACTCAGCGAAGGGGCCAATCTACAGTGGGTGTCTTTTTATAGGCTTGGGTTAACTGCTTGCAACTGAAGAGATATAATGCGTTTGGGATGCATCATGCATTTACACAGCTTCTTCCTATCAAGAATTGTCCACCCAAATAGAATAACTGCAATGAAATGAGATTCTCAGGTGAAGAAAATAACAAACCACCTTATACAGAATCCATCTTATTTGATGGACTTGTCCACAGGCGTGTGTCTCTTTCCTCAGGTCAAACGGTTCTTAGCTATTAGTCAGGTCGTCTGACCTGTCCGACTGCCCAGGCAGGTTTCAGGGTGGAAGGAGCTGACTTGCATCCATCTACTTCTGAGACTGCCGAAAGTTCTCTCCTGCCTTAACTGTTCGAGGGAATTGCCAAGCAGCTAGAACAGGCGATCAATGCTTTAGATCAAATTTGACCCGAAAGCTTGATAGATAATGTCATCTAAGATTCGGAGAAGACAGAGCGACCGCTCTGAATCTGTACAAAAGTTCCTCGGTTTTAGGGAAGTTAAGAATAGAATAGAAGCGAATTATGTTGGGTTATAGTCGCCGCATGTCCAGACAGTCGGACATGGAGTTTGTTATTCCATAATTCCAGTATTAATGACTGAGCCTCTTGTAATTCACATTAAATTGTTCAGTAATTACTCTACTTTATCAGACATATACAAATGAGTTTATCTGAAAAACAGATAATCAGTATTCAGGAGTCAAAAGCATAAACCAATAAGATCAATAAGGGACTGTGGGTGACTGAATACCTCTGCTAAAATTGTGTCTATGTGCCATATTATGGATAGTCATTTCATAATGCTATTCATCACAGCAGAAAAACTTGTGTCCACTCTGTTAAAGATATTTTGACACCTCAGTGCAGAAATAAAGTGGAAGATATATAGAGCTTTGGATGCAAGTATTAAAGCAAAGCCTTTTGTTGTTTTGTTTGGCAATGCTTTTCCCCCACTGACACCCTTTTCAGATGCTTCAATTATAGAAGACTATTCGACCCTGAAGTGTGATGTTAACGCTTGACTGTTGTCTGCAGCAGGATGAGTGCTTCAGGTCTTATCCGCGCCCGGGGGAAGAGTTCACCCCGAGACGATCTAGAAAACTCCCAACCAGATATCAGGTAAGACACGGGGTGAAGGATGAGTGGAAAAGAGCAAGAAGCATAAAGGATGAAGAAAATGTTTGAGGAAAAACAGAGCATCACACTTGCCACATTGGTTGTATTTAATCTTTCTGTCCTCTTCATAGAACATCATGAAACGCCTGATTAAGCGCTATGTCCTTAAGGCTCAAGTGGACAGGGAGAGTGACGAAGTCAACGAAGGTAAAAGTCCCCTCTTCATCAAAGCGTGCTGTCATTGTGCCATTGTTTGCTCAGGGAACGTGCATGCATCAATATATGCAAAGATTAAAGGTGAGGTGTGCGTGTGTGTGAGAGATGGTCATGGAATGAGGTCGTCGTGCATATGCTCGTGCATTCCAATAGGACAGGTTTGCGGCCTTGTTAAACGTAGACATGTCTGCATATCCTCTGGTTTACAAGCCCTGACTCTTGTCTCCATGTCTGACTGCGTTGTAGGTGAGCTGAAGGAGATCAAGCAAGACATTTCCAGCCTCCGTTACGAGCTCCTGGAGGAGAAGTCGCAGGCTGCCGGAGAGCTGGCTCTGCTTATCCAACAACTTGGTGACAAGTTTGGCAAGAACACCATGAGACACTGACAGAACTTGCGAGATGGGGACAGGGAAAGCAATATGTGAAACAGGAAGGGAGGCTTGAATGCAGGGTCCACGTAGATATTTTTTTTAAAGACCTTGGTAAAAAATTGGAAATGGGAACAAAAGGGGAGGGAAATGGTGGGAAAAACAAATAAAGCACAGATAGAAAATATGCTCAGTCAAAAGACGAGTTGGTGTGTTTATGCAATGGCCAGTTTGGGGGGGGGGGGGGGGGTGTGAAAGCAGGAAACGGCAAGTGTGAGTTTAAAGGGTCAGAGTTGAAGTGAACGCAGTTGGAGTGGCTTTGTGTTGTCAGCTGAATGCCAATTAAAAGCAAGGTCTTCGGCGGAGTGAGAAAGAAGAGGGAGACCGAGGCTGTGGTGGGGTGAGAAGCATGAGAAAGAGAACTTCAGCAACATGAGAAATGAAAAGGCATTACGGGTCGGGACTGAGGCAGTCCAGTAAAAAGGACCAACATGTTTTCTGCCAAGAGATCTCGGCACGTTACCCCACTTGAAGGAGAGAGAGAGGATGACACGGAGGGTCTTTCTAAGAAAAGGCATAGCGAAGCCTCTCCAGGTACTGTATAGCCCTTTATATACAGGCTAATCTAATTAATGCATTTCAACCCATGTCTCCTAACTTAGAGCTCCGATGATTCAGGGAAAGGCAGGATGTATGTCTCACTTAGAAATGTAACGTTACCCTCGTATTGTTGTGTTTGTCAGAGAGCTTTATATGTCCAACTAACACACATAGACAAATGTGGACTTTCTCCAATAAATCTTCCTTTAGAACTATTTGACTTTGAATTCCGGGGGGGGGGGGGGGGGGGGCTATAACCTTACTCCAGACAGCTTACCTTTAGCCTGACTGTTCCACGTTGTAATAATGGCTCATGAGAAGCAAGCACAGATAGTTCATACAAAAAAAATCAATATATGCCATGCATATTTGAAAAACTGCATATCAATACAATATGATCAAGATAACTAGTATATTGAAATGAGCTGGCGACTTGTTCAGGATGTACCTTGCCTGTCACCCCTAGCCATCTGGGATAGGCTCATCATAAACGGCTACCCCCTATCGGAGAAGCGACTGAAGACGAGACGAATATGATTGTCTCATCTTCAAGAAGATGAATGAATGACCAGTGTGCATCTTCTCCTGGTCCCTGAACTGCACCAGCATGTCACACTTCTGCTAAAATGTCCTCAAATAACAGCATTTACCAAGAGGATAGATAGTCCGGTTTGATTCAGTCACTGGAGATAAAAAATAATTTGTGAGATATAGACATGACATTTTATTTAAGAAACGGCAGCGTCGTCGTTTGTCATTTTGCTGCTTAAGCTGTGTGGAGTAATTTTATGGTCTTGCTTATGGAGACTTGTTTTTACATCCTGCTGCACAAGCCAAATGGCTGTTTTAGATTTCACCAGTGATTTGAATGAGGCTAAGTGGGAGACCTTTTCTTAAGCAAACAACATGGAGGTGTGGATACAAATCTGGTGCTAAAGGTTTTGTTTGCCAGCCACAGTATCTGGTCTTTTTGCAACGGCAAGCTATGAACGCTAACAACAACAACAAAAATATCTATTTGCTTATTTTGTGGAATCCTACCCAATCCAGAACTCGTTCATGATTCTACAATTTGAATGATATTCTTTGGATTATTTCATTTTGGTCATTAACCATTCTTGATTTCGGATATACCTCAGTAATTTCTGTCATCCACTGCTCTGTCTATATTTTCATGTAGTAATTTAAAGATGTGATTATCATCATTAGACACTTTTATTGTCTAACTTTTAATCAATTTATTGAATGGGTCCCAATAAGAGCTCAGCCCTGGAATCAAATAATTAGAATACATCATACAGAGTACTTTAAGTAATTCAATTCTTAAATGACTGTTGGATGCTAACAAAAAGGTGGTAAGAATCAGCAGAGGCCAGCTCTGGTTATACATATAGAGACTGAGATGAGTCGTCTCACCAGGTTGCTAACTATTTTGTGTCCGCAGTTCTACAATAAATAGTGAAAAAGGTTCCCCGACAAAGTTTTATGATTCCATCTCCTGAAGGATAAAATGACCTGAAATGCTGTATTTTTAACTTGTACACAAGAAATATTGATAAACAAAATCTCGTACTGTATATTGTCATATTTTTGATCCTTGGATTAAAGAGAGCAAGCTCAAAACTGTCTGTCCAATCATTGGAGAGCAGAGGCGGAGTTTCAGCAAATTCACTGACAAAGCAAGTTGCTGCAGCGCCCTCCCCATCGGTAATGGTATGCACACACTTTAACACACACTGACTCAAAGGTACACGTTAGGACAAAGGCTCTTTAAAGAAACATTTGAGCAGCCAGAATTCACTCAAGGTACAATAACACATCCACCAAACTACACTGACATTAAAATGTACAAGGGCAGTTTAATGTTTGTGTGTATATATACATATACCTCATATTTAGTTTTAGGAGTTGTTCTATATACTCGGTATGTGCACAGCTGACTCATAACCTGACGAGCAACCTTAGCATGCCATCCTAAAATCCATTTGATGCACTGCATCAACATCCCGTCCAACATGCGTGCAGCTGTTCATCCGGCCTCAGTTCCTCCGCACCGCTCATTTACAGCTCTGCATTGTTTCAGCCTGTCACTGAATGGCTTCCTTTTATTGGCTCAGCTTCCGTTATACAAGGGCTAACAACCCCTGTGATATATTCACCTGCACTTCCCTTGCATGGACATTTTGCCGACTGGCAAAGGGTTGACATTTTGTTTTGGATGTCTTTTTGTTCAAGTTGAATTGAATCTGGTTTATATAGGATGCGGCATTGCAGGTCCAGATAAATTTTTAAGTAAAAACGTTTTTCCATTTTTTTTGCCATCATTTCACGTCTGGGCAAAAGTTATCTGTCCATCCATCCAAGTAACATTACACATACACATATCAACCACTTGTGGTATTTAGAATTTAAAACTATTTATGTTTTATGAGGATTTTCAGGGCAAAAAGTATATTAGGTTAGCCACAAAATGAGTACCGGTACTGTGAACATTTAAAGTGGGCTTTTAATCCCCTTTGAGAGTGCTGACGATGCAGATAGTGAGCTTGTTTCTTTCTCGCTTCAATCTTGTTCACGAGTCCTGTGTTCTGTGCAAGAGAAGCTCTCACACGAAATACAGATGGTAAAAGTGGCAGTTAAGATTTATCGTTCATTTCTTGGACATGCACTCCACCAGAAGGCCAAACTCGCACAATAGGTCAAGTATAAGTCGTGGTTCAAGTCGCATTTTTTGATGAGTCGTTGCTCAACACAAATGTTCTGTGCTAATCACAATTTCAGAGGAGTGTGGTATGGAGTCTGGTTTATAGCCTTCATCACATCCTGAACTTCTGTTTCCTCCAGTATTCTGTCTCTTCCCTATCATTTAATGCTGCACTGTATAAGCAGACCATTAAAACACTCATGAAAGAAAACATCCAATACAGTCCAAAAAAGCTTGTACAACACACACACACACACACACACACACACACATATATCAACATATCAAATCATGATTCTTACTGGACTATCTCCATAGCAACTGAGTCAGTCCAAGGATGTTCTGTTATCTGATTTCACTGACTGAATATTAATAGGGGATTTTAGCCTTAAGGATAGTGTTCACTAATACACTCCATCTATGTGTGTGTGTTGGCTTTGTGCATGTATCTGAAACAGAAGATGCACTTTGCGGTTGTGTGACCTGTGAGGGGACATTCAACTCTGGACTTGCATAGAAAACTGTGTGTTTGTGTTTCTGTGTCTTGGAGCAAATGACATCACTTGGTTTAATTTGTCCCAAAGGCCCAAGGCACAAAAGTATTTCCATTCCGCCCTCGCTTTCTCCTCCTCCTCCTCCTCCCTCTCGCGCTCTCCATCTTTCATCCCTCTATCTCTGCTTATGTCTCTTCTGGCAAAGTAGTGAGCGATATGGCCTCCAATCACTGAAGGAAAGGGATTTCAGGACTTTGGAGACCTGACTCTCCTTTCTCCTGACTACTGCCTGAAAGCTGGCTCTGGGACAAACTTAGCAGCATGTATACAGATATATAAAAATAAAATGCTTGCTTGTTTAAATATACTCGTACATAGCAGCTAGGCCTGGTTTATTGTTAGAAGCTCGAAACATGCGTGGGTGGGCTCAAATACTCTCTCTGCCAGAATAGACATCCGCAAACATTCACTGAGGTGTGAAAACTTGCATATACACTTTTTGCTTTAAAACACAATATGGTCGTGCATTTTACATCATCAATCATTTCTAACTGCTCTACATCTTTCATATTAGTTGTCTCTTATTTGTATGCATGTACAAGTACTGTCGGGTGATTGTGTATTCAACATTTTAACTGAACCTAAGTCTCTGCAATTATGCGGAACACACGCCTAAGTCTCAGTTCAAATGTTCAGTGTGCTGCTGGATCAGTGCTTGCAGCATACTCGGCACGTGTCGGTCATCCGATGACGAATCGAACTGCCTTTTTTTACGAACTATATTTATAGCTTTGTGGCACATGTGTACTGGTACTTCAGAGTATTGGCTTGTTTAAGAACAGACAACATCAGGGCTTATCAGACCTCCTCTTCATTCCACTTATTCTCATTTGTGAGACTGTGCACTGGTCGCTATCAGAAATGAAATGAACAGCACGAATGTAACACACTGCAGAAAAGCAACCGTGAAGAGCAAATGGCTGATTTCTGAAGAAAATCAAGGGGCAATCTGTCCCATATATAGAAAATACCCCTAACACAGACAGAACATGGTATTTGAAAGTATTTTATTGCATTGTTTATTGCCAATAAAAAAAAGTAATTTTTAAATTCATAAAATTCATATCATAAATACATTCTCTACAATTCTGTATCTCATGGACAATTGTCTTCGATAATTTCGGAACACACCCAAGTGTGGCTGTCGCTTCCATCCCGTAGGCATCAATCGCCTCCTCAAGCCAAATTAGCAATTCTTTGCTGCGTCTCATTAGAAGGAAGCCCTCCAGAGGGGATATAATGAGGGCCAGCCTTAAACACATAAGGGATTTTTGAAGATCATGAAGATGCCCTACAATCATACCAGAAAAATTAAACATCCATCATAGTTGGAATAATACAATATAGCCTGCGCTACCCACTTATTTTGCAGCTTCGATAGGACAGCATGGTCAAAAAAGAATCATGATTGCAGTGTGATGACCGTGTGATTTTGAAATGTCAACTATTCTGAGAAACATCAATATCCAGTTTTCGGAGCAGTCAGGTGGCTGATGAGTGAAGGAGAACAGGGCTGTCAAGGGGCTATGAAAAAGAAAAGCCTCATCAGTGTTTACCAAATTCTTCAAAGCTACGGTTGACTGCATCAGGGTGGATGGAGGGATTGAAATGACAACTCTCTGACAAGCCCTCCAGGTGGCTCAACTGGCCCTCAAGGCTGCGTTGAGAAATGGGAGCACACGCAGCCATGATTATACTCAAAATTGCAAGTGGAGAGCGTGGCGCAGCATGAACACGCAGAATAAATGCGTTGGGTGTGCGGATCGGACTCGACTTTCCGCGCTGCTCAAGCATTTGTGGGTTTTATTGTTTTGCGCATTTGTGCATAATGTCTGATGATTTGGAAGCGTAATGCATCTCGGTTTATTGTACAAGCTTCCCCGATCCTTTGGTGAATACCTTTTCTGTCCAACACCTGTCCCTGAATGGGAATATCTGTTCATGTCCCTCCGGTGGGATTTATTTCCTTACTAGGGAAAATGATTGGGGATTAATTTTCTTCTGAAGAGACATACTGTGTGAAACTCTTTCAATGAAATCAATCTTCAGAAACCGGTCATATTTATTCCAAAAACAATGATGAAAACTTAATGAATGAATAAAACATATTTTACATGAAAATGCCTGTTGCATGCCATACATTCGCTCTAAAGTCTGCCTTCCCTGTGTCCCACCAGCTAGCGCTAAAAAAAAACAATCTTAATATTTTACTTATTTATTATAGTTATCATTACATTAAGCATTAAGATAATATTGATCCTGATCTTATATTTTTTTAAACCATTTTTAATATCCTTTTTACAGCATTGTAATGTAAATACAACAATGTTCCAGAAACAAGATCATTTCAAAAAATACAAATTCATCATCAAAATGTCACCTCATAACTCACATTTCTCAATGAAGCCGCATTTGGCTTACTGCTGTAATCCATAGGGATCTAGCATGTCCGCTGTTCAGGGATGAGTACATTGATATGTAATATGCAACACTGGAAGTGCTGAAACATTTCCTGCGTTTCGCCCATGCTCTCTGTAAAAGCTCTGTGCGAGTATGAAAGCAGAATAACCAAGACGTAGCGAGGGGGTTCTGTTTAGCACAACGCTGCCGCCGCTGCTCGTTCGCATGCAGCAGCATTTCCCCTCGGTGTATTTATGGATCTGCAACATAGTTTCCCTTTTATGGGCTAGCCATAGTTTTGGCCATAACCGTTCCTCATCGGACTCACTTGGCCTTTCTTTGTTCGCCACTGTGTGGGTTTCTTTTTGATTTACCTTCGGCTTCTCTCACTCACACACCCTGCTATTTTCCGTTTGTCTCTCTGAGTTTTTCCACTACGCCTTTTCATCTTATCTCTCTCAATAACTACTCTCCTCTTTAGCTTTCTGTTTGTACTGGCCCTCTGGCTGTTTTATTATCTCTCCTGTCCTGGGCCACACTCGTTACAGTAGTCAGTAACTATTTGTTCTCACCCCGTTCGCTCCTCGACTCATCCAGACTCAGCCTACAGGCAGCAGAGCTTCACACTACAAATACATTCAGACTCCGAGTGGGAACAGAAACTCTCTCTCCCTTGTCCCTCCCTTGTGACTCTTCTTTTTGACTCCACTCCCTCACCATCCATTTCTGGGGCTTCTGGCGTGACCTTCTTCTCTATTGTGTGGCTAATGGCCCAGAGATGCCCTCCCCACATGCAGAAAAAAACCCATTTGCCCTCTGACCCCTGCCTTCCAAAAAACCCCTTCACTGATCCTGAACACAAATTCTGCAAATATATTCACATTTAAAATGGGTATAGAAATTAAATAATAATCTACTTTCAGTTTAAATATTTTATTCCCAGACATACTTGTATATAAGGTATTGTATCCTGATTTTAATACTGACGGGGTTTGTGTTGTAGTTATATTCTTGGTATCACACTGAAGTAAAGATTCAGAATACTTCCTCCACTACCTTTATATACTGCTAATTCAAATGTATTATTCCCAAAATGCAGGTAACTAAAGATTATTACAACATTGTAATGAATGTAAAGTCAATTTACGACATGTACAATGTAATAGTGTTTCATTGATTACATGACAGCTACAGTAAATGTATCGTGAATGCCTGTGTTAGAGAGAAGCAGTGTTTGGTGTTCTGGCGAGATAATCAACTGTCTCATTATGAAGCGTTTGATTTCTGCCAATGGGGGAGTTTGATCCGCAGACAGGGAGAAATCCTATTTCACCGTCTGATCCCCCCCCCCCCCCACCACCACCACCACCACTGATGTTAAAAAGAAGATGGCAGGACATAAATGAGAGAGAAGAGACAATTGCATGTCATTTTGTTGTTTGCATAATGTACTTGTTTGAAGTGAGTCAGACAGAAAATGTACTGACATAAGGGATAAAGGAACCCTCGCTTGCTGTGTTGCCATTAGTGATTGCATTGATCATGCAATGGGATGCTTTGACAGAGTGGAGTATGTGTGTGCTTGCAAGTGTCACTGCATGGAGCTCTGTCTACGCTTCTGTTTATATCAGTGTGTGTGAGTGCGTGTTATGTGTGTCTGTGTCTGCACGTGAGGTAAGATGGCAGCTTTGCTTAGAAATATTGATTAAAATTTATATCAGAGTGTTGGTGGTTTTGGTTTCCCACGCTATCCTGCCAGTGGAGCCGTGAATAGCAGAGCAAAAATGGATATACTCTGCAAGATAGTCTATTTGTTTGGCGATTAGAATCCTGATTGTGTGGCGAATGAAACCACTCCACTGTGGAATTTATGCTGAGAAAAGCAATAAAACAATGTTATACTCTCAAGAGGCAAAAATAAAATAAAGCTCAGTAGACAGTAGAGATAGAGAATCAGCAATAAGGGATGAGAACTAGTCTGCTGTGAATGCAGATTTCTAGATACTCTTTCCTTCACTCTTGCTTGACATGGTATGTTTCGAGGCGACTGAAACTCATGATGTAAAAACAGTGTCCAATATTTTTAAGGGAGGATTTTCAAAATATCGATCCTTCCCCCTTCCTCTGTGCAGAATGTGTTTAATTAGTGTGCATTGAATGACAAAACGAGAGCGCTGACTCTGTGTGCATGAGCTACATAAGCTTTTTGTTGCTTACGTTTTATCGCCGAGGACAATAAGCTTCTCTTTCCTCATCTTGTAAGAAAAACAGTATTAAAAAGAAATGTTAAAACTTGTAGTTTTCTTGTTTGTCTACTTTTTGAGCTCTTGGTGTGTCACGGTTGAGTTGGGATTTCCCCCCTGTATATGGATTTAAAGGATTAAGAAAAAGAAAGAGATGGAAAATGGGCGCAGCAAAGGGGGGGGGGGGGGGGGGGACTGATGGAAGGAAAAACATGAAGCGAAGTGACCACATAACATAGAAATAGACGCTAGAATTGGGGAACTAAGACAGACAAAGACAAGACAGAAGACAGCCAGGGTAAAATGTGTCATTTTAATCTGTTAACCTCAAAGTGAAGTTTTGCAAACACATCACTGCAATATCACTGCTTGAAGGCAGTTTCATAGTTTTAATGCAAAATGGGTCAGACTTTCGTTGTGTGTCTTCACACTTGCCTTTTAGCCTGTCATTTATGAGTTTTGTGTATTTGTGTGCATTTGAGTTCAAATGTATTAAAGGGATGAAGATAGCAACATGCCCTTAGCAAAGAAGGGAATGAGTGCTACAGCCCAAAAAGCAATAATAAACAGTAATCTCCATAGCCGCCACAATTACTGCTGTGCTTTACATAAGTAAACAAGGCCCTAGGGCCTAGGGCCTAGGCTGTATTTATATTTGTCTGACACCCAAACCCAAACGGTGGTCCATATAATCCTCTTTGTTGGTGTTTGCCTAAAACTTTCTGTTTTCTTGTGGTACGTGGTGTAAAAACTGATTGCCAATTTGCTAATAGAGTGTGTGTGTGTGCGTGTGTGTGTGTGCCTTTTTACCATTCCATCATGACAAAATGAATATGAAACAGATCACCAGAGCTTTTAGCTTCTATACAATCAAGCACACTCACAAATATCACACCTTTTCTGCTCCACCATCAGTCGGATATGAGGTATTTCCTACTCTACCACAACAGCCAAGAAACTTTACTAACGCATGGACCAGATATCTCTCTCTCTCTCCCTCATTCCCTCACCCTCCCTCTCTCTCCCTCTCTCGCCCACTCTCTCTCCCTCCCGCTCTACCTTTCTCTCTCCCTCCCTCTCCCTGTCTGCGGGACAAAGCCAGGACGCTGTCCACACGACCCGGTGGGCTGTTGTGTTCTTCAATAATTCATCCTTTCTTCTCCTTTTAGTTAAACTGGATCAATGATCCCGCGACCGTAGATTGATGGTTGAAACTATTCAACACGTATCGATTACCGGATTAAAGAGCAAGGAAACACTGCGCGAAGTACCAGCGCCGAGACGCGCACGGCGACACGTGTGCGCACCAGCAGTCGCCGTTCAACTCCGTCTCTTCGGATAAATCCTCGTCATTCGGATGGTCAGCTCGAGAAGCTCGGGGCAACGCAGCTTGTGTTCAAGCAGGACGGTTTGACTCCAACTCCCAACAAGTGGAATTGGTAATGACTTTCATTTGGCTAGATTTCTGACGTGCGCTATTTCGCTTGATTTATCCGCTTGCTTTGTATTTTGGGATAGGCCGCTTTAATACCCCCCACGCATATATGGTCCCTGGGGGCGCGTTGGAAGCTGTCGACCCACCGCGTCTCCACTGCGCGTCTTCGCTGGGGCTGGAGCGGACAGAGCCGGGGACGCTGAGGAATGCGGAGTCGGGGTTTTCTCTTTTTCAGATCACCTGCGGAATCCTTCGCAGCGCACGTCAAAGTAAGTAAACCACGAGATTCGTTTCAAAGTGCAGCGGGATTCTACAAAGACACAGACATTCTAGGAATATTTAGTTTGCCCTTAAGACTCCAGCCTCGATGCTACTTCAAGGTGCGTTCATTACCATTACGCACAGGCATGGCGCAGACTGTCTCGCTGGATGGAGTTTATTAGTGACCTTGACAAACAGTAACGTATTTCTGGGATCGTTATTTTTTAAGATTCACGTCATATGGGGGCAGTATAGGCTCTAACCCTCTCCCCGTGTTGTCATCCTCCAGCCGACCGACGGCACCGGGGAGCCCGCTTGGCGCCATGCTGAGGCAGATCCTCCTCAACTCCACCGACACGCCAGACTTCGATCTGGTGCTCATGGCCCAGTCCGCCACGCACAGTCCCTCCTCCGTGAACGGCTCCCACGGCGGCTCGGTGAGCGTGGCCG